>NC_085138.1:216163500-216188500 GCF_035046485.1 Aedes albopictus
GTCCTATTTATAGGACGCTGGGCGTTCGGGGCATCTGTCCTATAAATAGGACGCTGGGCGGATATGGGTTAATTGACAAACGAACGTGTTCACACATGAATGGCGTTTTACTGAATGAAAGCACATTGAATGGCGCGCAAGGGAATCGCGCCGTCGCAGCAGGCAGTGCTTTGTGCTGCCAGATGCGAAAGCTCACACCTCACAGTTGTCAGCACTAAAGACACTGTATGCTAAAGACACGAAATCTGATGATTGTTGCTATTGATGATGATTGTCGCGTGATGACGATGATGCTGTCGAGCAATGCTTTTAAAGCGCGTTTGACAGGTCTCCTGCTCGATTGGAATGACATTGACAGCAAATTTGGAATTCCAATTGGAACATTTCGTGTCTTTGCATATAGTGTCTTTAGTCAGCACCAAGGTAAGTAAAAGGAAGGTAATCCAATATGTCAGATTCCACCATCCGCCATATTGGAAAACCTAACGACAGCTGGCAAGTTTGTAATCAATTTTTTTTCACTAGTGAGATGACAAACAAAAACTTTCAGCCCTAGCAACGTAGCAACCCCACAGAAACCATGCACGCCTAGATGCACGCTTAACTTTCTCAGCACTAAAATCGGACAAACTCCATGACACTCATCGAGTGTTTCCTACTTACACGGATTGCAAATTAGTTCGTACACCCACTCAAGCAAATATTTTGCAATATTTTCAGCAATAGCAATCTCTTTTGGTTAAGAAATCACCATTGTACTATTCATAATTAACAAAAATGCGGGGGCACGAGCAAATTTTAAACCTGGGGGAATATTACTCATTTTATGATTGCCTTGGAAATATGTCAACATTGGTTATCCGTGTTGAGAATGTTGTTGCCGATGCGGCGCAGCAACGCTCCTGTAGCGTTCTGCAGCAAAAACAAACTGGCCGGCTGTCACCTCCATCCCCCCGCAGTGTGCCGCACTCTCCGCATCCACTTACTGCTTATACGCTAACACCTTCCTTATAAACATCTTGGTCAGCACAGCCGTAACGGTTAGAACATCTCGATCGTTGCCCCATCCAATACTCCTCCTCAACGATCTCCGCCGGCCAGTCCTACCATACCAGCGAACTTACGAAGCTTTACTTGCCCAAGTGCCTTGGTGAGCAGATCCGCCGTCATTTCTGCAGTGGAGCAGTACAGCAGCTTCAAAACTCCTGCGTCGCATAACTCCTTCACGAAACACTGACGGGTCTCGATGTGTCTGGAACGCTTGGTTGTCCGTTCAGAACTGACGAACTTGATGCAGCTCTGGTTGTCCTCCCACAGCGTTACTGGCTTGAACCGAGGCTTGAACGAAGGTTCGCCGAAGTCCTCGAAAAGTTTAAGAAGCCAAACTGCCTCTTGGCTTGCCTAGCTCAACGCCACATACTCCGATTCCATTGACGACAGTGTCACGAAATCCTGCAGTCGGCTTGTCCACGAAATCGCTCCTCCGGCGTATATGAACACGATACCGGTCGTAGACTTGCGAGACTTCAAATCACCCGCCCAGTCCGCATCCGCATAACCAACCAGCTTGCCTTCAGGATCTCCGTATCGTAACTGCCAATCCTTTGTACCTTTCAGGTAGCGGACCACTCGTTTGGCTGCCACCCAATCGGCTTCCGTTGGTGCACACTCGCTTCTCCCCAAAATGGACACACTTGCAGCGATATCCGGTCTCGCGCAGACAGCAACGTACAGCAACGCTCCCACCAGACTCCTGTATTGCGTGTTCGTTTTCAACGGAGGACTGACTTCCCTGGTCTTGATGAACCCATCCTCCATCGGGGTTTTCGCGCACTTTGCGTCACCCAGACCGAATCTTTCAGCGATCCGATCTATGTAGCTTTCCAGCGAAATGCCATACTTACCACATTCCTTTTGGACTTCCATTCCCAGGAAATAGTTCGCATCTCCTAGGTTGGCCATCTCGAACTCTTTGCTCAGGGCCGCGTAGACCTTTTAGATCTCCTCCTCGCTGTCGCAACCGACCAGAATATCGTCGACGTAGACCAACAAGTAGATGCGCCTCCCGTTGACGACCTTCGTGTAAAGACACGGATCAGCTCGACTTTGCTTGAATTTGAGCCCCAGAAGCACAGCATGCAGACGATGATTCCAGCACCGAGCCGACTGTTTCAGCCCGTAAATGCTCTTCACCAGCTTACACACCTTCCTCTCCTGTCCTGCGATCTTGAAGCCACCCGGCTGCCGCATATACAGCTTCTCTTCCAGAGTGCCGTACAAATACGCCGTCTTTACGTCGAAGTGTTTCAGAATCAAGTTCCGTTTCGATGCGATGGTCAGAAGCGTCCGCAGCGTCGTCTGCTTGATGACCGGTGCAAACACTTCGTCGTAGTCCTGCCCGTGGTTGAAACCTTGGGCGACCAGACGAGCCTTGTGCTTCACAGCCTCTCCAGCAGCGTTCCGTTTGATTTTGTAGACCCACTTGCACCCAACTGGCTTCCGTCCAGGCGGGGGGTCCACCACCTTCCACGTTCCGTTCTCCTCGTGAGACCGCAGCTCTTCCGTCATGGCCTTTCTCCACTCAGCACTCTTTTCACAGCTCCAGGGCTGTTACAAAAGTGTCGATTTGGAAACCGCAAAATCTGCGCCATGCCATTTGAAATTCGCGCCGAGGTCATCAAATCCGCGCCAGTACAAAACCATATGTGTGACCTTGTAGCTCAGGGATTAAGGGATCAACAGGGTCGTCTATAGAGAATGGCTTGAACTTTCCTGTCTCCACGGTTTTAAAGGCAGTCTATCGACAGTAACATTGAACATTTGAAGCACATATGAACACCATGGAAAATCTGAGACCGACCAACAACATTCACAAACGCTCTAAATAAATATACTAACGGGAATTAGAACAGATCATCAGACCAGCGAGGGATGGTAACTCCTTCCGAGTTCGGAACCGTTCAACAAAGGGCCAGAAATGGTAAAATCGCTAGAACCAGGGCTGTGTCCTTAATAAAGTGGCTACTCTGAGGCTAGTTACAATTTACATAATTTATTTTGTGACGTCACACTTAACTAGGGGTACTTGCATGCTGATTGAACTTCGGGATCCGGATCCCCGAACTGTGGTAGATTGTTGTTTCGCAGGTAGGTAACCGGCGGCCACATTGGCGACGGTTGTCGGGGCTATGGTTGGCCAAATGAAGATGGCGAATTCTTTGGCTGCAGCTGGAGGCATTCGGAGGACGCAATGGCGACCGATCGTGGTTTCGTTCAACCGGCAGATCGCAATGGCCGTTGCTGCGGTAATCCTCACTTCGTAGAGGGGGGGGCTCACGGCTTTTGTCTGTCGAGGCCGCCACGGAGATTCGATTTCCGATCACTGGAGAGCGCACTTGACCACTACAGATGCTTCCGGGATCACTCCTAGGCAGTGGTACAATAATAGAAAGAAAAAGGCCCAATTGCTGGACCTAACCACAAATTTGAATACCCCGTGACGTCACTAGCACAAGCCTCTTACAATTTGCCATGAGCAATACAATACAATAATTCACAATAGAAATTACCTTTTTCTTATGAGTTTCTGTTTAACTTTCTACTTTTTGTAGCTTCGCACTACTATTTAGCATCAGAACTGTTGGAAATAACACATATTAGTTAGGTCCTTTTTACATAACACTAATCCAAAAACACTAACCGTACTATCTTCGTGGACGTTAATACTAATTTTTAATATTTTTTGTGGTGTATTTTAAGCATAACTTGCACAATTTTAAAGACCTAGGATAAGAACAAAACAACACTTAGTTATTAACGATTTTATCACAAACTATAAATTAATTTTAACCTTTTACAATATGTACACTATTTACACGCGCGCACTACTGTCTGTTCTGGTGATCTTGATCGGAAAAAGAGATTGATCATTGGCATTTCTGGCTTTTATAATCAACGGCCATCTGTGGAACAGAGCTAGATTAAACATGCAACATTTAACATACATCCATTGTTTATTCTTTTGCGCTCATAATTTGGTCATATACCCGATTTTTGCTGGCTCCATCTGTCTGTCAAACTAAAGACCAAGAAGTACTTTACCCAGTCTCTTTACAATGTTATACTGTCAGACGGCCCGTCAAACAGTGGGTACAGTAAAAGTGGAACAGAGCTCTTGCACTCATCAAACCAACTGAGTGAAGCCACCCGTTCCATACACTGAACGAAAACCCCATCCCGAAATCGACTGATTTGTCCGACCATCCAGTCCAAATTACCAAAATCGTGTTTTCGAATGACCAATCAGTCATACGGCAATCATCCCAAAAAGCGGATGACGATCATCTTATTCGCGTATGAGTCGACGCACGCTATGTGAATGAATATTAGTTGCAGAGCGAAGGCCACACAGATGCACCGAATTTATTCATCGATAGCGTAACAAGTTCCTTGATCGTGACACCCGGGACATTGACGATTTTGTTTCGCATGTCCTATCCTGAACATGTCATATTTTTTGAAAGGGTGCCCGCAAGGGCGCCTTGGCCATACTAAGCACATATATTTTGAAAAAGGTAGCGGTGACATTATTGTTATCAATCGCTAAAAAACAAAGTTGCTCGACCATATGGTCGACATTCTATTTTCATATCGCTGTCATCCGGTTTTAAGATGACATCATTTGGTCGGCGGACCATACGGTTTCCGACCGAATATCGTTAAGGGGCGTGATCGTATCGCCTCTCAGTCGATCTTGGGCGGGGGGTTTCGTTCAGTGTACTGGTATTAGTGGGATCTTACTTCGCAAAGGGCGTGTTCGATCACTCGGGAGATCAGTGGACTAAAAGTGCTCCAGTGGACGACGACGACAACGGCGATGATAAATACAGGTTCAGTTCAAACTATTTGAATTTTATTGCTCTTCCCCAAACAGGCAGCGTGCCTGCTGGGGAGACGACTATTGCTATTACTATGTGTACACAGAGTTGGGCTTGCTGCTTTTATACATGCAAGCGAGTACGGAGAAATATTAATCTAGGTAGTGACGTGCGCACTGCTCTGCATGAAAGGGGCAAAGCAGAACAAGCAAACAGTGCGCTGGGTTGCTATCATTGCGCTGCCTATTACAGCAAGAATAATACCGACTGGCTGTTGGTGCTTCGTCGAGAAGGATGGAATGAAACAATGACTGAATGGTTTGCTGCCTTGTTACTGTGCGGTCCACACAGCCAGTGTGGACGCCGTTTGCGTGTTGCTTTCTGTGCTGCTTCGATACGGCTCACACAGCCACTGTAGGCGCCGTTTGTAGTGCTGGTTTTGCTGGGCTTGAGTAGGATGAATGGCTTCGATGTGGAGAATTGTTTTCGTGCTTTTCGGAGAGCAGTTCGTAACCGAACATACTGCCCCCGCTGAAATGACCATTTCAGAAGATGATGTCGTTCGCTCTAACGTTGAAGATGAAGATGTGGGTTGATTGTTGCGCCGATTGATCTGTCCGCAGAAACCGGGTATGCTGGTTGGGTTGATCCTCCGTGGAAACCGTCTGCCCAAGCACGGCGCTAGGAATGGTGGTTGATCTGCCCGTTGCAGAAACCTCGAATGGCATTGGTTGATCCACGAAGAAAACCGCCAGCCGACTACATGGTTGAATGGCTTGAATCGATGATTGATCTTGCCGACGGGATTATCATTTCTCTCCGGTTGATCTGCGTTCAGAAACCGGGCTTACTAGGTCAGTTTATTTATTTATTTATTTATTATTGAGAATTTCATCCGACAGTGATGTCTTAATGAATAAAAATATACAACTAATTGAACATAACACGTGTTAGAATAGCCTTAAACCTCTTAGTCGTAATATTAAAATCAAACAAGTGTACTACTTCGTTGAAGCACTCCATCATTGATCGCACCGGCTCTTGGGATGCATAATCACGGCGTCTGAAAGGCAATCGGAGGAATTCGGGGCGACGAAGAGCATATCCACCGTAGAAACCGTTGCCCGAACACGAATGATGCGAATGGTGGTTGATCTGCCCTGTGCAGAAACCTCGAAGAATGTGGCGTGGTTGATCTACGATGGAAACCGCTAGCGTCACGACGGTGATTACGATTGACTTGCTTGATGCACGATGACGATGGCTTGGTAGTTGATCCGATTGAGAAGACGTGGTGAGGTAGTTTGATCGTGGATTGCTTCCGCCGATTCCGATTGATTGCTTCCGTGTACATGCGAATCCGTGATGCGATTCCGTTCCGATTCCAGAGGATGGTTTGATAGTTGATAGCTTGCGTTGTTGAATGGCCATCGGGACCACTCGACCGATGCCAAGATCAGGCTGACAGTCCGACAGCTCGTTGGGGTTGATTGATGACATCCGTTACGATTCCCATTGGCGCATGGGTTGACTTGACTGAGATGAATTCCTGTTGACGTCCGTATCCGACTTCACACTCCGTGACTCTCCGGCGAGGGCTTTCCGTAGGGTTGGTTGGGCGGATTCCTCTCGACGCCCAATCCGGTTCGAAGGACCATGTTCGATCACTCGGGAGATCAGTGGACTGAAAGTGCTCCAGTGGACGACGACGACAACGGCGATGATAAATACAGGTTCAGTTCAAACTATTTGAATTTTATTGCTCTTCCCCAAACAGGCAGCGTGCCTGCTGGGGAGACGACTATTGCTATTACTATGTGTACACAGAGTTGGGCTTGCTGCTTTTATACATGCAAGCGAGTACGGAGAAATATTAATCTAGGTAGTGACGTGCGCACTGCTCTGCATGAAAGGCGCAAAGCAGAACAAGCAAACAGTGCGCTGGGTTGCTATCATTGCGCTGCCTATTACAGCAAGAATAATACCGACTCACAGTGGAGCACCTAGTACATCAAAACTGATCAAAATTATTTTGACGCATTTTCGCAACCCAAATGCAACCCAAATTAGTAATGAAACGTATTTCATAGTTTTCGTATTGTTTTTATTTCGTCATTAGGGTGACCAATTTTATGATTGTAAAAGTCAAGATTTTTCGAAACTAAAATTTTTCAAAAAATCACAACTTTTGAACCAGTTGACCGATTTTAAACTTCTTTTTTTTGCTTGAAAGCTGTTGAATTCTAGTTTTCATCAAAAATACGTTCAGAGGGCCAAATAGTGTTTTAAGGCAAATAATGTCATATAATAATATAATTATAACGATTTTTTCAAAGTGTTGCAGCTTTTTAAATCGGAAACATCCGGAAGGTTTTCTTTCTGCATTTGAAAGAGGAACAATAGTTTTATCATACACTAAAAGCAGATTTTCCGGAAACAGCCGGAAAATCAACTTATTTAATTTTGAATGTACGGTAAAGGATTCCATCAAATATTTTTTTTAAATATTGTCGTATATTATATGTAAATTCGACGCCAATTTGTTTGGGTTTCAAATTAACAGAATAACAACATTAATCTTCTTTAACAAACTGCATCATTGAATTGATTGACTATCAATTTCATTCACTTTGTACGGTCAAAACTAGCACGCGCTGTGAGTCATATCAAAGAAAACGGCTAAACTTCAGCTTCACTTAACATCTTCTGATAAGCGTAAACAAAACATTTGGGCACTGCTTAGCTGTCAAACGATTACACGATAACTACAATTAGCAAAAACACAACGGAAAACCCAATGACTTCATTTTGAGTTTTTCCACTTTTGATCAGGTTTTGATGTGATTTACTCCAATGTGCGACTGGCTGTTGGTGCTTCGTCGAGAAGGATGGAATGAAACAATGACTGAATGGTTTGCTGCCTTGTTACTGTGCGGTCCACACAGCCAGCGTGGACGCCGTTTGCGTGTTGCTTTCTGTGCTGCTTCGGTACGGCTCACACAGCCACTGTAGGCGCCGTTTGTAGTGCTGGTTTTGCTGGGCTTGAGTAGGATAAATGGCTTCGATGTGGAGAATTGTTTTCGTGCTTTTCGGAGAGCAGTTCGTAACCGAACAGGGCGTATTAGTCATAACCGGGAATTCGGGAAAGGGAATTGGAAATATCAATAAATCTTGTGGCGGAGCTACAAGTCCAATTTGGAACCAACGGTTACATATGTGATGACTGAAGCTCACAAAAAGCCAGACTTTCGTTTCACTCCAGATGAAAAGCATTTCTAACAACAAATTTTTAACTTTTATTAATCTATGACTTGAGATGACAACCCTGATAAAAATATCATAGAGATGCAACAGAATGAATTGTTACAACACGCTGAATTGAATGGTACTTACCATTAATTCAATTGTTTAAAACGATAGAGTTACAACAGATCTCATGGTTTTGCACCATAGCATGTATTGTAAATGTCACTTTTACAATAGAAAATGGGGGTTGTTATGTATCTTTACCATAAAAAAATCCAAATTTTCTGGAAAAAAATCAAGTCAACTACCATTCAACTTATGGTGTTTTTATTATTGAAATCTCTAGTGCCATTGATTTTATTGTACACGTATTGTGGTTCCAATACACCATTTTCAGCAGGAAAATATGTACACAATATAATTTGTTGTTGAATAGTCAAATTTATCATTATTCAATGGTAGTTTATGGTGATTTTATTGAAATTTTTTATCAGGGAACTTTCACATCAAATAACCCGGGTAGACGAGAATATCTAAATCATATCTCAAATCGAACACTTTTTGCTGTCATAGCTCGATGTGATTTTAATGAGTTATTAAAAAATCTAATGAATATCGCACGAATAGCTCAAAGTGATATGATATCAGTTTTTGTTCTTGTCGAAATAGCTGAAAATTTCTACATTAGAACAAGTTTAGCTCTTCTGCACGAAATGGAACACATGCACCCATATAAAGACACTATATGCAAAGACACGAAATGTTCCAATTGGAATTCCAAATTTGCTGTCAATGTCATTCCAATCGAGCAGGAGACCTGTCAAACGCGCTTTAAAAGCATTGCTCGACAGCATCATCGTCATCACGCGACAATCATCATCAATAGCAACAATCATCAGATTTCGTGTCTTTAGCATACAGTGTCTTTACACCCATAGAGATGGCTCAATGTTAGTGAAACGCCATGAGCCCCTTTCTGAGCTGTGGAAACGAAGAACCGCATGCTCTTATTCCCATGTTATTTACAATAGCAAGTCACAGTTGAGTGGTAAGCATCACCGCCTGTGAATCCTAAGGTTGTAGGTTCGATGCTGGATGCTGAGGTTTTTTAATTTTTTTTTTCTAGAAAAAAGTGTCAAATCTTGTCTGCTATTGTTTTGATCTTGTAATATCTTAACGAGCTATTATTGAGTGGTTCACCATATTTGATTTTGCTATTATTTCTGCTCTTTTACCTCTTATATCAATCAAACCAATATCAGTTTTTGTTGTTCAGTAATTCAATCAATCATAACTGAATATGCTATTCATCAGATTTTTCCACCTCCTCGGGAAGAATTGAAAAATGTTTACGAGGATAGGTTTTCCTGATTCGTGATCCTTGAAACAATGGAGCAATCTTGGCGAATCTTTTGAAACAATTTATAACCAGCGTTATGGTTGAAAATCTGAAATAAAATCTGAAAATACCAAAAGATTGTTCGAGGGAATTAAAAGAAAATTTCCAGAAACTTTTTGAGAATTTCATGAATTACTTTCTACAGAAACTTATTTTATCAAAATAGAAATAGAGTAATACTAGTGGAATCCATTGATTAAATCACCAATAAATTTTACTTCTAAGGAAGATAATTATAAAAGGAAATCACTTCATAAAAAATGTCTGGCAAATGTTCTGAACATTGCGCGAAATAGGGTCTGGGACCATTTGGGCAGGAGCACCTATTTTGGGCACTTGCTGCTATAACTCAGTCAATTTTGAACCGATTGCCTTGATTTTTGAGACACGATCAGATACGCACAGTATCTAGCCATGTACAAAAATTCAAGTTAATCGGTTTGAAATTGACTGATTTATAGCAGCAAGTGCCCAAAATAGGTGCTCCTGCCCAAATGGTCCCAGACCCTATATGTAAAAATATTCAACAGAAATTTATGATAATAGCTTCTGGCTACACCGTACCCTTGGTAATTTAGTGAAGATTTTAGAAAGAATGTCCTCAGTCTTAGGATTCCGAAAGCTTCAACGATTTCTTCAAGTATTCTGCAAAAATGTCCTCCAAAAATTCTACCAAGAAAACCTTTAATAACTGTTCCCGCAACTTCCCTCACAACGAGTGCTCCGACTGGAAATCAAAGAGAAATTTTACAACAGAAGTTTACGTATTTTTATAAAAATTCTATCAGAATTTCAGCGAGTCAACAATCTTGAAAGAGTGTCAAACTTAGCCGTGGACCTCACAAGTTCTTACCTTATACTTTCGCTGGATAGTCGTGAGATCGAAGTGTGCCGTGAAGAAGTGAAGACGTGGACTTTTGCAGCTCTGTCATTTTCTGCAAAAAAGTCAGTTTTTTTTTGCGAGTTTTGTGAACGTTTTGAAATTGGCTGAAGCGAAGTCCTCATCGAGACAATTTTGGAGTTGCTGTGGTAGCTGATAATCTGAAGCACAACAGGACGCAACGCTTGGGAGACAACCCTAGGATTGATTTGGTGACTTCATAAAGGGGCCATTAGACTGTTTGTCATTATGACAAATATTTGTCGTTGTAATTCGACATTCATCCGATGTTGCCATGATTTACGTTGTGTTGGCCTTTTGTCGGGCTTGTTTGATCAAATATTTGTCATGTCTAATGGGACCTTAAGTACTTCAAGGCTCGCGGCAAGTTTGGGCTAGTATCGTCAAGAATTTCTCACAACATTTGCTGGATCGCAAGTAGTGCAACAACAGAACGATACTCTTCAATCTGATTGCTCAAAAGGGCTTTCTTTACTGGTATTGGATTGCGCAGAATCAAAACTTCGGAAACCGGTGAGTTAGTTCCGATAGCATTATTCAATATTTATTTGATTTCCATCTATGTTAGACGACGTGTTTTTTTTATCTTGAAAACAAAATTAAATTCAAATATTAGATCTACTTGATAAGAAGATGTATTTTGGCTAATTGTAGGGTGTCGAGCCACTTGGGAATTTTGGACACTTTTTCGCTATAACCTCGGCAATTTCAGACCAGTTGAGTTTTTTTGTGCACGGCAGGATACTATGCGTAGCTCACCACGTATGTACAAGAAGTTATGTCAATTGGTTCAGGATTGATTGGGTAATGTCGAAAAATTGTCCAAAATAGAAGCTCATCCCCAACCGTAATATTTTTGTACAAGCACAAAATAATCATTACTTTGCTTTCCAGGATCAATACAGGTAAATTCATTTATATTGACGTACATAATCAAATATATTTCTACATATTGCTCAACCATATAAAACTATTCCAATTGGAGCGTTTGGTACGGTATGTCCACGCATCCTTCCTCCCCTGTAGATTCTAGAATTGCCTCGATTTTGAAGATTTCTCACTAAAATCTAGACAGTCCTAGAATCATCTTTGCGGTAAACACGACGCAGTAGGCCTGGCCGCTTTGATGCTTGTATCATATTTTTGATATGCTGCAAGCATCAATATTGACAAGAAAAATTTTCGGGCGTAATCTAACCCAAAAATTTTCCAGGATGCTTTCTTGTACTGGCTGCGTCTGTGTTAGATTAGATTAGATTAGATTAGAATAGATTAGAAAAATTCTATCAGAATTTCAGCAAAAAAATCGATTCGACATAAATTCCACTAATAATTGATTCAGGAGTTTTGTGAATTCTTTTAAACTCATCCATAACGAATAAAAAAAGATTTTCCAAAGCTTTTTCAATGGAATTTTCTAATAATGCAATCATAAAAATTTTCAGGACGTCTTACCTGTATCTTTTTTTCAGGAATTTCTGAATTTCCACGACATACTGTGTCAGAAAACCAATCAGATTGATTTCTCACGACACATGCAGTCTACAAAACCAACGATTTTCTTAACGGGATTATATTAAAATGTAACTACAAAATTCAACCAAATGTATCTCCAAAATTTCCGGTAGGCATATTTTTACAAATTCCATAAAAACAGCTATCAGTATCACCAATAAAGCCCAGCCCTATAACTCTAATTTGAAAATGTTCATTTTTTTTACTGATTGTGTTGAGCCTCATGTCTAAATATTTGATGTAAGTGCATTCGAAAACGATTTCCGCAAAATCCGCGCAAAAATTAGCAAAAACGCGCGAAATCCGCGCGAAACGCAAAAACCGCGAAAAACGCAAAATCCGCGCCACGTGTAACAGCTCTGCAGCTCAAGGCTTCCTGAAGCGTTCTCGGCTCCATCTCCTCCTCTGGGGGAAGAGTGCCTACCACGAAAATTTCCTCTATCAGACGCCGTGGAGCTATACCCTTCGTTGACCGTTGACTTCTTGCGATTTCGTCCATCGGAAAACTATGGAACGAACCTTCAGACGCTACTGAATACTCGGAAACGTCCAACTGCTCTTCTTCCGCTTCTTCATCATCACTATTTTCTTCGGCTCCGGGTACTGGAACAATTTCTTCAATTTTCTTCCCCTCAAGCGAAATAATGACTTCTTCTTTCTTCATTTCAGGAACTACTGACACTTCTACTTTGTCCTCAGGAGATTGCAGTTCCTCCTGGCGCCCGTGGGACACTTCTTCTTCACGCACTTCCACGAACTTCGCATCACGACTAATCAAAACCGTATCGTTCTCGGGATTCAGGAAACGATATGCTTTTCTCCCTTCCGCGTAACCGATGAAGACCAACTTCACTGCTTTGGGATCCAACTTTCTTCGTTTCTCCTTCGGCACATGAACGTACGCATCCGAACCGAAAACACGCAGATGAACATACGACGTGCCACAACTCGTACGGTGTCTTCTCACGAACCGACGACGGAAAACGATTTTGCAAATAGTTCGCCGTGTTCAAAGCCTCACCCCAATACTTCTTGTCCAAGCCCGACTCGAGAAGTAAGCAACGAACCATTTCGACTTCGTACCGATTCTTCCTCTCCGCCTGACCGTTTTGCTGCGGCCAGAGATGGAAACACTCTCATCGTGAATCAACTCGCGAGTGTAAAAGCAACAAACGGTTCACTCACGGTGCCGAGAGTAAGCCGTGTGTGAGTTTATTCGCACCCGCTTGCTTCACGAGTTTGAAGCAAAACAATAACAAAAACACTCATGAATTTTTATTCGCGAAGAACAAGTGGAGATGCGGGAATTGCATTTTAGTGCGATTTTAATAGCAAAACAAGTAATTATCCATCAGATAGTAGTGTTTTGTGCTTTATTGTTCCTGAAAAGTTAATCTGTCGGCCGTGTAAATTCGTTTTTTCACAAAATTGAAAAATGTTCAGAGCTGCTTCGCGAATCAATCACGAGTGCGACCAACTTCGTTAGCTCGCGAGTGAAGGAAGTGTGAATATATTCTGGCTTCTGTTGTTCATGAGTAGGATAGCTTTGCGTTTGTGTCTACTCAGCTGCATTCCTCACTGTTTTCCATCACTGGCTGCGGCGAGTACGGTGCGGTTTGCTGCAAGACGATCCCGTTCTCGGCCAAAAACTGCTTGAACGCTGTGCTAGAGTATTCTCCTCCTCTGTCCGTACGAATGATACGAGGATGCCGGCCAAACTGATTCTTCACCAGACTGCAATACTCACGAACTTTCATGTAAACTTCTGACTTCGCCTTCAACAAATATACCACCGATTCCCGAATCGATTACCGCTGGGTGTGGCAACTTCCATTGGTCCACCGAGATCCGCTGACAAGATCCGCGTGCACAAGATCTCCGACCGCTGACGATTTACTCTGGGACTGCTTCGGAAACGAACTCCGACTCATCTTCCCTTTCAAACAAACGCCGCAGACGCAATTAACACTGCACTTTTGAAGCTTCAGACCGAATCCCAATTCGTGTCGCACTATCTTCGCTACTTCGCTTCGGTGCCACAAATGCTCGCACAATTCTGGATGGTTCACAGTCGACGCCAGTGCTTGCTCCGGGAACTGCTTCAGTCGGTATAACCCACCGCTCTTCTCGCCTACCAGGACTGCTTCCTTGTCGAAACCCGTTTTCTCGAATACCACACTGTACCCAAGATCACAAATCTTACCTACGGACAGCATGTTACCTGCTTCGATTCACGTTGCTCAGCAGCTTCGCGTCTTTCGTCATATGCGACGTCGCTCCGGAATCCAGGTACCACTTCCCGGACTCGCACGGAGTCGCCGCGACCAAACACATTTCCATCACTCCACTGGACACTTCAGCTACCATGTTCGCTTTTTCCGTGTCTTTCACTTTGTCCCTGTCCGACTGCTCCTTCCTCTTCGGACAGTCACGTTGGAAATGTCCGGGCTGGGGACAATGATGGCACACAACACTTTTCTTCTTCTTTTCAAATCTGTTTTTGCCACTCACCATTTTCAGAGCCTTTTCAATGCTCTCCGCACCACCCCCACACTTGTCGTCGACGCCACTCTTCGCGCAATTCGCTCTTCACAAATTCGACAGTCACTTCCGCCCCCGGTCGGCTCTCAATCACGTTAATGAGGCTGCCGTACGACATCGGAAGGCTCGAGAGAGTTAACGCCATAATCACTCTGTCCTTTAGTCCTTCCTGTTGAAATTAGCATTTCTTAATTTCAAAACCGTTTTATTCTCAGTGTAGGAAAATGCTGTCAGTGCCATGCTGGCAGTGACCACGTGGCCCGGGTTGTTTACAGGAGTTAAAGAGCCAACTGTCAGAGAGGTGGCGGGAGTGTTAGGAGTGCTCACGCACACAAATGCACTGATGTGCGACCAGGCTTATGCATCGATAGAGTAGTTGGGTCGCCATGCATTTAGTGGCAGGGCATGGCTCATGCAACTTTCAGATCGATTAATCCATTCAGGCGCTCACGCTGTTATGCCAGCTTACATTTGGTAAGTGTAATAAACATTGAGAACATTATTTTTGGTTGAGAGTTTTTCTCTGAAAGAACTCTCCTTTTCACTAAAGGGTCCTGGGACAAATATATCAGGTGGAGATTTCCACAATATTTGTTCCATTCTCTGATCGTTGATGTCCACCCGGATAAAAACTAACCATAGGGTGTTTGGTGAAAACCATTCCTGCACCATACAGTGTACCAGCTATAATAATGTATATTGTAATGAAATGGTTCACTAAAAGCTTCGCACATTGTAGCTACTATACATTTACATTCGATTTTTATGTAACACTATATTATACTGTTTTTCTTACGTTTGAAACATTCACTTTTCCGAAACATTATTTTTCCGTGCATTTTTAATTATTTATTCAGTTTTAGATTTTTTCCGTGCTTTGTTTTGTTGATCTTTGTGACTTTTATGATGCAAAGGAAAGGAAAGAAAAAAGTTGAAACATCAATTTAAAGTCAACAAAATGTTTAAATAAGTAGTAAACCAGATGTCTTAAGAATTTCAAATCCAAGAGATATGGCGGGCTAGGTAAGTAGAGTGCGATGAGAGGAATACGATTGACGAACTTTATCTTTGACGTAGAGCCATCTTTAACATATGGACTGGACAGAATACTGAAAGAAATTCTAATATAGGTTCGTCTGTGGGTTCGCTTCTTAACCTAACTTATACTTGAATCGAACTTGACAGTTTTCTAATGAGTTGTTAAATACATATGTGTATTTCAAACTTTTGTCAAACTGGAGCCTCAATATTGCAATAACGGTTAAGCACGCTGTAATGATACTTATGTACCTCGTCACCCACTTCATGCAACTACATTAGTGGTTTAATAATGCTTAGCGCGCTCGGCATAGTTCCATCATGCCGCTCAAAGTGTTGCCACAAATAATGCTTAGTTTGCGAAACCCGGTTATCTGGCTGGTGGGGCATGGGAGCCTAAGCTTCAACTGTTAATGCAATCAGAGACTACTCAGACCTCGACTCAGACTTAGACGTGGGCGATCCAATATATGAAGGGTTATCCAAAACGCTCTGGAGAATTCCCAAAGCGCATTCTCATAATGCTAGTAAGCCTAAGATGCCATTAACAGGAGGAAAATGACAAGATGTTATAAATAATGTTATGTTATATTTTACATGGTAATGTAATGTAAACCATTACAACATAACAAAAGAGAACCATTCCAAAACCATTTAATTAAATGTATAACCAGTGGTGAAACTACAATTAAAACAATATATTTACGGTACATTTTGATGTTTGAAACCATACGTGTACCATACAATGTACGGTTTATTAAAACCCACGTATCAGTATTTATAACAATTCATTTACAATATAATGTATGGTTTTGCAAAAAAATATATATGGAGAAAAATATTTTTTTATATTGTTACGATACTTAACAACCCGTATAGTATATTGTAAAAATCTTATTTACAATTTACTGTATGGCGTTCTACATTACATTTTATTGTTTTTGTATTTTTATTTTTACAGTGGTTTCTATTGTAAAAATATGGTTTTAAATAGTACTGTTACAATACAACGTTCGGTTTTTCTACTATATTTTTTATTCGGGCACCTTGGTTGCCTAGAAAGGCACTTGTAATGATTACGTCTGGTGGAGATTTTCACAGTAATAAATACAACAATATTTAGGTCGGACGGTCCGGGCATCCACTAATCATAATTTTTTCAACAGGTTATGGGCCCAGGCAACGCGTGCCTGGATAACAGTTTTTGAATGATTTAATCTGGTGGAGTTATCCGCATGAAAACTTTTGAATAATTTACTGTGGTGGAGATATCCGCGTGAGCATTTTAACCAATTTACCCTGGTGGAGATATTTGTGTGAATATTTTTAACCGATTTATTCTGGTGGAGATATCCGCATGAAAATGTTTGACTGATTTATTCTGGTGGAGTTATCCACGTGAGAAATATTTTGATATTTGGTATCTGGTGGAGAATTCCGCATGGGCACTGTATAGTGCAAGATGGTTTATTCAGATAGTTGAATGTTAAGGAGTTTATTTTGTCGGGCGGAGGTATCCGTAAGTATTTTGACCTACTGTAAGGAATGTCGTTGACTAGATTTACATAATGGACAACAGATTGAGAAGTGCGATTCTCCCAACATTCAATGGAAATGACAAGCGTTATCCTTTTTGGAAAATGCGTATAGAAAACTATTTCAGACTAGATGACTTACTTTATGTCTTTGAGAGAACTCCGTTGCAGGAGGAATATGCTTCGCCTGGTATCAATGCTTCTCCACAAGCAGAGAACCACCGAAAGGCAAAAATGGCTAAGAGACTTAAAGATGATTTTCGAGTTGTTAATGACTTGATGTTGTGCTTGGATGACGAACCCATGGGGCATGTTTTGAACTGTGAATATGCCAAAGATGTGATTGATACACTTGATGAAGTATATTTCCCCAAAGGTGTGAATGCAATGCTTGGGCTGCGATCACAGCTTTACTTACTTAAAAACAGAAAATTCAATACTCTAAAAGAATTATTTTCGACACACGAAGACTTGGTTCGGCAGCTTAATCTGATGGGAGAACAAGTTTCTCGCCAAGAACAAATCAATACTCTTTTGGCTGCTATTCCTGAAAAGTTCAGTCATATTTTGGGAGCTCTTGCGGTTATGAGAAAAGACGACCTAATGAATATGACTTTGCTTCAGGTACAGCGCATATTTATTGATGCTGACATCAGTGTATCCGAATCAGTTGATCAGCAACCAGTGGCTTATAAAATGACGAATGACTGCTGGAAGGAAGCGAAACCAAAGCAGCAGCAACATCGCAAAATGCTGAGGTGCCACGAATGTGGCAAACTTGGTCACATACGTCGCTTTTGCGATGTATATCGGCATGTAACACAGGAGCCAGCCCATGTGACGACAAACATTTCAAAGTCTCGCCAGCAGTGTGACGTAGCCCTCGCTACCAACGAAAGTTATGATTGCATGATGCATGTGCCATTAAGTCGTATGGATACAGACGCGCAGAATCGGGTCGGAGTGAAACGACAACGAGCCGGTCTTCCCTGGCTTCAGCAGTTGAAGGAAGATATTCAAATTCGGCATGATGAAGAGCAGATTAAGAAACAGCGTATCTGCGGTGGTCGCTTTTGGGAGCAACCGGTCGTCATGCCAGTGTGTACTCCATCCAACTTCGCCATGGAATCAGGGGAAGATATTTCTCAGGAATGTGAGACTTCGAGAGATTTGAGTTCATCAAAAGATGAAATAACAGAGGAAGCTATACGTCACAGCTGTTCACCAGAAGGTGATGGAGGTTCTCCAATAGATGATGTGAATGGTTCATCGATAGATGATGATATTGAAGGTTCATCGATGATGATATTGGAGGTTCATCGTTAGATGATTATTATTCAGCAGAGGGGGATAGAAGTTCATCGATAGATGATTGTTCACAAGAAATCGATAAAGGTTCATCGATAGTTGGGTATGGTTCACCAGAAGGTGATGTAGGTTCATCGACGGTCGATTTCGATGGTTCATCGATAGATGATGTAGGTTCATCGACGGATGATGTCGATGGTTCATCGATAGATGATGATGGAGATTCATCGACGGATGATGTCGATGGTTCATCGATAGATGATGATGGAGATTCATCGACGGATGATGTCGATGGTTCATCGATAGATGATGATGGAGGTTCATCGACGGATGATGTCGATGGTTCATCGATAGATGATTTTTGTTCATCAGAAGGAAGTAGAGGTTCATCGATAGATGATGGTTTACCAGAATGTAGTAAAGATTCACGGCAAGGTTGTCCATCGGAAGATGATAATGGTTCATCAGAAGGTGAAAAAGGTTCGCCAAAAGGCGGTTCGTCGATAGATGGCAACCGAGCTTCTTCGACAGATGACAACCGAGGATCGTCGAAAGATGATTACAGAGGTTTGGCCTTGAATTTTTACGAAGCAATCCGTTCAAAGGCATACAGAGCTTTACAGGGATATCTGGTTTCTATGATAAGAACAGATGTTTGTTTAGCTTTAAATATCTCAAGTCAATTTCAGAGTGATCCTCGTCAACACCACTGGACATTTCTCAGCCTTCGTTGTCATCAGGGAGCCAAAACGTTTGGTGCTGCATACCATCGAGACAAGGATACCAAACCGTTGGCAGGATATGCCGATGCTGACTACGGCGGCGATGTGGACGATAGGCACTCGATTTCCGGAGGTAGTGAATACACCTGGCTTGGCAACCTGGAGTGCAACCAAGCAATTTGGTCGAGCTAATTTCAACCGAAGAAGAGCTGATTACTGTGTGTGCAGCGGCCAAGAGAAGAATATAGTGTAGGTAACACAGAAGAACAAAACACATAGATGTAAGGAATATTTATACTCAAGAATTGTAAAGAGAGCAAAAGCTCATGCTGGCATATTTATTTTCAAGTGAGTAAATAGAAGATATCATTAGGAGCTCAAGTTTCAAGAAATGTTAAATAGTTTGAAATTGAAGAAATGAGGGGAAGTGTTGAAATTAGCATTTCTTAATTTCAAAACCGTTTTACTCTCAGTGTAGGAAAATGCTGTCAGTGCCATGCTGGCAGTGACCACGTGGCCCGGGTTGTTTACAGGAGTTAAAGAGCCAATTGTCAGAGAGGTGGCGGGAGTGTTAGGAGTGCTCACGCACACAAATGCACTGATGTGCGACCCAACCCCCTGAAGAAAGCGTTAGTTCTTGAAGCCGCCGCCTTTGGTGGGGCGCCACGGGTTTGTTTACGAAATTTAAGTCTGCTGACCAATCTGCTACGTGCGAAAGCGAACTTTGTCGTGCGAAGATAAATTCGTGATCGAAAAACGATCGTTTCCACATATTGTTCAATGGGTTTAGTATTCTTTGTTAAATTTACAAGACGCACAAGTATGAAAATACATTTAGCCCATTTAAAAAAATACTAAAGTCAATTAAATTTGAATGTCGCACCTGCTCCAACAGAAAAAACCACTGTGTTTTCAGCCTTATGCAACCGCCGATTCAAATCAGCACCACGTCCAGCACCATATTTTTGGCTTCAATCCAGTTGTATGTGGATGACAGCCGTTTCAGGGGGTTGGTGCGACCAGGCTTATGCATCGATAGAGTAGTTGGGTCGCCATGCATTTAGTGGCAGGGCATGGCTCATGCAACTTTCAGATCGATTAATCCATTCAGGCGCTCACGCTGTTATGCCAGCTTACATTTGGTAAGTGTAATAAACATTGAGAACATTATTTTTGGTTGAGAGTTTTTCTCTGAAAGAACTCTCCTTTTCACTAAAGGGTCCTGGGACAAATATATCAGGTGGAGATTTCCACAATATTTGTTCCATTCTCTGATCGTTGATGTCCACCTTGGTTGCCTAGAAAGGCACTTGTAATGATTACGTCTGGTGGAGATTTCCACAGTAATAATTACAAGAAGTTTAGGTTGAACGGTCCGGGCATCCACTAACACTCTCACATTTTTCAACACTTCCCCCATCACTTCCAACTGATTGTGCAATGCCGTCATATCGTTCAGATGGTCCTGCAAATTGCCCTCTTCCGATAGCCGCATCGAGCAAAATTTTCGCAGCACGTGCAAAGTAGATGACAGTGACGACTCTGCATGAATTTTCTTCAACGAGTCCCACATCTCCTTTGCAGTCGTCTTTCTGATGATGTGGACGAGTTGCGTATCCTCCACAGCCAGACCGATCATGGCCCGAGCTTTCCCGTCCTTCAGGGTCCAGTCGGCCGTCGGCGCACTGGGCTTGTCTTCCACCACAACATTGAACAGTTCCTCATTCACTAGAAAAAGTTCCATCTTGAACTTCCACACCGCGAAATTATTGTCATTTAATTTTTCGAACGATACTTTTACGTCCGCCATGTTGCTTCTCACACAAACGCGTCGTCGCTACCGAACCGAAAAAAAAATCCACGAGATGCAACTTCGATTCCACCGGAAGATTGTTCCTACAGCTTTCACTACACTACCGGACCATAACCTATTGGGCCGTTCTTTCTTAAACAGCGGAAACTATATAGTGCAGGAAACTACTGTATCAGGTATCAGTAGGTCGGCTCTAGAGGCACGTTCTCCTCCATTCGGGAAATTTGTGCCATCGCCATGAACACGAGCCTATTCATCATTTACCTGACGGAGAAGGGAAGAAAAAAGGATAGGACATGGAAAAGGACAGGTAAGGGAATAGGATCGTTATACTCGCAAAAGCGTACCACAATGGGTTCACATAGCGTCCTGAAAAGGACACTGTAATAACGCATAAGCGTGCCACAATGGGTTCGAACAGCGCCCTGAGAAGGGCACTGTGATACTGCATAAAGCGTAAAGAGAGCCTATAGCTCTTTACCACAGCGGGTCAAGAACAACAGAGCGTCCTGAAGATTCAGGTTTCTGAAGTGTTTCCCGAGTACCGTCAAGGCGCCATTCACCGTGGGGGCTCCATTCACCGTGTGCCTTTGAATATTTTTTCATTATTTCCATATTATGATTGAATGATATGACAATTTCCCTTCAATTTCACCAATACAACACTTATGTATTGTTACCATGTCAAAACGCTCATTAGAAACACTTAAAAGTATCATTTTGACACTAAAGTGTGTTTACATGAAGCGGGTTTCTGCTCGTTCACTGCATTCATAGTGAAAAAACGAAAACTGCGCTAAGGTGATTTAAGCGATAAACTAAATGTAGTAACGTTTTTATTCCACCAAAAAGCAATTAAATTCACATATCAGGTATGTATTTTGCATTACCGAAGTAAGTTGAACAAGAAAGTACGATTACTCGTACTTTTTAATTGAAACAAAAAGGCACGGTAAATGGGTACCCTAAAAATCAATGGTCTCCATTCACCGTGCCCCATATTGTCCCATATATCTAGAAAAAATCGAAAATTTGAACATTCGTTTTTCTAATAAAATCTTGCAAGTTATTACTTGAAATGGATTTAAACGAAGAAAATTCCCTTGGGTGGGTTGTTTTGATCATTTTTAAACAAAGTAGAATAAAGTTTCTCATACACGGTGAATGGGTCCCTACTACCACGGTGAATGGTGACCTACCACGGAATTAGGCGGCCTTACTATTCTTTACTAATTGTACTATACCACCAAATTTTGTGAAAAATTTTCTACTTCTGTGGATATTGCTTAAATTTTAACCTATAATGAAGGCAATTAAAAGCGGTACCAACAATATTTTTAAGACTGGTGTCAAATGACAGCCCTTATTTGCCCCGAATCCTCTTAGATCCACGGTGAATGGTGCCTTGACGGTACTCGAAAACGCAGTTGCGCAAAAACTGGACAGTTACATATTAAATGATACGAAGTTCCATAATCGGATTCACAGCTATCACATGCAAATGAATCAGCTTGCTGAATATTCGCCATGTGATAACTGAGTCGGCAGTGGCCAGTCAATGCTTTGACCAGCATGCTGCAATTTTGTTTGACGACATGACTCCAAACTATTCCAGTATTGTTTGTGCTGAGTGGCAGCCCAGGTGTCAAAATCTGAAGCTTCACCCAACACTTGGATACCGGAATAGCTGGCTCAGGGCCAATGAAGTCATGTGATGCTCCAGTGCGAGCTAACTCATTAGCCAATTCATTTCCAGCGATGGAAGAATGGCCAGGTACCCATACAAGGTGAACAGTGTTTGCTGAATTCAGCTCCTGAATTTGAGTTCGACAAGCGATATCTATCTTCGACCTGGAGTTGGCCGAAGCAAGTGCTTTAATAGCAGCCTGGCTATCTGAACAGAAGTATATTACTTTGCCCATTACGTGCTGCTGAAGTGCTGATTGCACTCCGCACATAAGAGCAAAGATTTCGGCCTGAAAAACGGTGCAGTGTCTGCCAAGTGAATAAGACTGATACAGCTTTAGCTCACGAGAATAAACACCAGCACCTGCTCGACCTTCGAGAAGGGAGCCATCAGTGTAACATACGATGCCGTCTGAAATACTTCTCTCCAGATAACCAGATGTCCACTCTTCCCGGGAAGGGAATTTCGTGGAAAATGTCCTATATGGAAAATTACTTTTTTTATTACACTTGGAGCAAGGACAACTTTGTCCCAATCCACCAAAAGTGGAAACAACGAGGTGTGTGTTGAACTGCGGTTCACAGGAGTTTCCTCTAGTAAACCGAGTACCCATAGGCGGTAAGTGCAAGAAAGTGCTTCTTGTTTGAGATGAATGTGTAGTGGGGCAACGTCAAAGAGAACTTCGAGCGCTGCCGTGGGAGTAGAAAAGAACGCTCCAGACATCGCCATTAAGCACATCCTTTGGAGATGGCCTAACTTTGATTGGACCGTTCTCACTTCACCCTTTTGCCACCATACAAGACATCCATAGGCCAATATTGGCCGAACAACAGTTGTGTAGATCCATTTGATATACTTGGGTTTTAGACCCCAAGTTGTACCAAAGGTTCGCCGGCATTGCCCGAAGGCCATACAAGCTTTCTTGATTCTGAACTCAACATGAGGTGTCCAGGAAAGCTTGGAATCAAGAATGACTCCAACGTACTTTACCTGTTCAGTCACATTGATTTCAGAATCAAAGAGACGTAAAGTTCGAACACCATTACGGTTTCGTTTTTCCGTGAAAAGAACAATAGATGTTTTACTCGGATTTACCGAAAGGCCATATTGGCGACACCAACCCTCAACTACCTGAAGAGCGTTTTGCATCAGGTCGAAAAGGGTGCTGATGCACATACCGACTAACAATGCTAGGTAGTCGTCGGCAAAACCATAAGTAGGAAAACCGCTATTATTGAGTTGCCTCAATAGCGTATCTGCTACGAGATTCCATAAAAGTGGTGATAAGACTCCCCCTTGGGGGCATCCACAAACACTCAATTTCCTAATCGCCGCTTGACGCAATGTCGAGAAGAGATGTCGGTTTTTGAGCATTTGGTGAATCCAATTGGAAATCATTGGAGATATACCATGACCCCGTGCGGCTTCCAATATGGCATCGAAAGGCACGTTGTCAAAGGCACCCTCGATATCTAAGAAAACACCCAAGCAGGATTGCTTTTGAGCGAATGCCTTCTCGATATCGTAAACAACTTTGTGTAAAAGTCACAGTGGACTTTCCAGATTGGTAAGCATGTTGGTTCACATGAAGAGGCACATTGGCCAGATGAACATCACGGATGTGATGATCGACTATGCGTTCTAAGCATTTCAGAAGAGAAGAGGTCAAACTGATAGGTCTGAAGCTCTTTGCTTCTTCATACGACGCGCGACCCACTTTCGGAATAAACTTCACAGTAATATCCCGCCAGGATTTGGGAATATACCCTGTAGCAAAACTGCAAACAAGTAGTTGTTTCAAAACATGTTTGAAATAATCAAATCCCTTCTGAAGCAATATAGGATAAATCCCATCTGCACCAGGAGATTTAGAAGGAGCAAAGCTATTAAGTGCCCATTCAATCGATTCTAAAGTTATGATACTCCGAGCCAAAGCTAAAGAATCATAACTACAAGAAAACGGCACGGTAAAGGCTGGGTATGCTGCGCAATTCAGATCCCATTGAGATCCACTAGCCTCTGCCCAGCAACTCCTATCCCTACCTCCACGCGGTACCGGCCGGAAACTATGAGCAACCTTAGGGAAGATCGGGTAACCAACCCCGGTGGGAACTTTGGTCGTAGGCTGACAGGGAAGGGGGGGTTTGCTTCGGCAAACCTGAGCGTCTGTTCTCCAGGAGGAGCGGCTCACAACAGCGTCTGATCCCCATGTTAGGGGCGGCTGATCTACGTCCGAGTGCCAGGGAAGGACTCTAAGCTCAACTGTGCACTATGGTCCTCCGGAAAGTAGGGGGTTCGTGTCAGGCCCTACGAGCCAGCCGTAAAAAAAACATTGTAACGGAAAATCAGCAACAGAATAATACGAACCGAGACCAACGGCAACGACCCCAGCGAACAAAAAGGACATGCGATTGGAAA
>NC_085138.1:216189000-216226684 GCF_035046485.1 Aedes albopictus
AAATTTTATTGCAATCAACTGACCAACTTGGCGTATTTTTGTTTATCTCTTAGATGATATTATGACACCAACAGAAAAATATCAGAAGTTCAGTAACATGTTTCTGTGGGTTTTGGACCGATGACAATTTAAGGACGCAAGAGATGAACACAGAGAAGTGGAAAACGATTAGCGAAATCAAGAAAACAATTTGAGACAGGATCGACTATATTTTAACATACAGGGTTCGATTGATTCGGTGAAAAAAACAAACATACGACAACTGATTTAACGAGAAGCAGGTAAAACATATTGAACTATACTACAAAATCAAACAAGAAGACAAACACAAACCGTGTGACCGTAACACTACATAGGCAAATCCTGACTGACTGACCAATTGAAAACTTTCCAATCTTCTACCGTAGCTTTCTGAGTCAGTTGCAACAGTGTCTTAATGGATATCATTTTCCGCGTACGGCTGGCAAACTGCTTCTGAAAGATTACGTACTCTTTCCTATCTTCGGGTCTAGTGTAGAGGTTTCAACTCTATTCAGAGTGCAGCTAGAAACCTAGCAAAAAAAAAAAAAAATTGCCTTATTGACGGTATGGAGTTAATCCCTGAGCTGTAGATACAAGGCCAAGTTCCCCTGGCAAGGTGCCAAATTGGTAAGCTTGGATTATTGTTTATTGTCAAGCGTCGTAGTAAACTAATAATTAGAATAATGATTGAGGGGGTTAGTAGCAAACGGATGTAAGTGACATAATCCCACTTTCGAGTAAATGTTGTTTAAAGTTTTTCACCAATTTTTCATCTCATACAAAATGTATGGAGTCTCAAAATCGACCCAATTCTCAATGATTTATTGTAATTTTTCTATTCATCGTAATAATAGTCTTAAAAAAGTTCCTGACAGGTTGAAACCTGAAGAATTTTTTGATATGTTCAGCTCAAAATCGACAAAATGGTCACTTTACACCCCTTTGATTCTGGCCCCCCAATTTATTCGTCTCAAATAGGTATTTCCTTTTCTCCTCTGTCTTCATCCTATCCAACGTGACCCTATCCGACTCCAAATAATCACACTGTTGTCTATTCACACGCTTGATGTTGCCATGCCTCCAGCATGAGTTTACGCACTGTCGCATGACCTAACAACAGTTGATTAAGTTCGTACACTTTAATTTCTAAAAACGGTGGAAAGGAAAAAAAACTGCATCTATCTTGTAGCATCTAAAGTAGAACCTAGTAATTATTATTTATACCAATTAAGAAATGCATTCTGCAAATTGCATTGTTAAAAACACTATACTAATACATATGGGCCGCGGAGCTGAGCATTTCCTTTATTTTTGTCTTTATTCCAGAAAACGCCTTTGTTTTGAAGACAATCTATCCTGGTACACTTACGAAGTTCCCCAATACAAACGGGAATTATCCGGAGCAATCAAGTTAAGTACAAACTTTTATAAACAGGCACGCAACTCTTTCTACTACTATGCAAATAGAATATTCATGTGTTTGCTTGTTCATGACTTTCGTGTCGGCGCGGAATATTTTCCTGCCGTACTTTACATTTCTTCAATTCACCTCTGATCTTTAAATTTTGTATAAAAACTTGTATCTCAATTATTTCCATCATATTAGTTTTCTGATATTTCAGAATTTTCAAAGCATTATGGTAGAAAGAGTTGGTGTCATGATCTATGCAAAACTTGAAACTGAAAACTTCTTATTTCCCCCTAAGGGTTATAGGGAGGGGCGGGACATTTGAGCCTACTCATCAGTGGAAAGGACTTGCTATGCTAATCGGTTTAGCATAGGGCAGATACAAGTCTACTGGTAGACGTATCGCCCAGCGATTCAACGCAGATTGGCCACGGCCCGGGGGTGCGTTGATTATAACAGAATAACAGAATAACAGAATATAATACATATCTCACAAATCGCAAAAACCGCAACCTGAGTTTTTTAGCAAATATACATCAAGAGGTATATTTTGGAGTTTTTGAAATATTTGATCTTTTGTTATTAATATAAAGGTGGTGCCTCTCCAAATTTTCGACAGAATGTTTCCCCTGGTATTAATGTGTAGGGTATTGGTTCCCTTATTAAGCATGTGGCTCCCATTTTCATCCTACGAAAAACAAAGGATTGAGGCGCTGTTTGTTTTGTTTCTTATTTTTGTATTTTTTGTTAGAAGTGAGCACCCATGAAAACAAAAATAACGGAATCAATCGGTGCCGTAATCGCTTGTTTTCGAATAAGATGAATATGGGAGCGTGAGATTACTGATGGAACACATACCCTATTTGCTAAAAAATCAGGTTGCAATTTTTTGCGTTTTGTGAGATATATAATCTGAAAATTGCACCATTTCATTAAGGGCGGACGGGACGGTCGAGGAAATATCCGCCATTGCTCTGTTTCTTCTAAGATGGTAATCTCAGATTCTACTTCATATAATGGAACAAAAATCTATCATTGTGTATGCTCACTTGCAATGCATATGCTGATTGTTTTTCAGCCTCATCTGTGCGATAGAAATCGAGATTACCATCTTCAAAATCGCGAGGCAAATTGTTAGAAAGAGAGAGAAGATAGGAAAAATAACACAGCGTCCCGATTCACCTTAATTATTTAATTAATTAATTAAAGACATTTTGTTAGATGGAGGTCGTTACCTACAATAAATAAATAATTAAATTTAACTTCCAACCGTTGAAAAAATCACCTTTCTAGTTTGCAGTTTTGCATTAACCGTAGTGTGGCCAGCAAAAAAAAACACCCGTAGAATGCCAACAGGGTACCCGAGTACCCAGGAAATTGGAATGATCATATCTCCGTCAATTTTCCACCGATTTTATTTTTATTATTTTTTGTTTTGGCTCATTCAACTCACAAGCACATTACCTATCGAGATAATATTTCGTTGGACCCTTGGTTGAACCGGTCCGATCACCGTGGGTGAAAACCCGGATTTCACCCATGTTTTATACAAAACAATGCTCGGGATTTTCGGTAGGTTAGTAGCAATATCGGTATCAATCAATTGCTTCAGCATATAATATCTGATCAGCCTGGGATCATAAAATGTGTTGATTTTGAAGCTGCGATTCCAGATCCAGGCTTTCCGTGGGGGTTCTGGCTGGCCATGGCTACTTTACTGTATCCCAGGCTCAACAATGTGGGCTTCAATAAGCATATGCTCCCGAAAAAACGGTGAAAAAATGACGAAGATATGATCATTTCAGTTTCGTGGGTACCAGGGTACCTTGGCGGCATTCCACGTAATAAAAAAAACAAACGCCACTCCCCCTGACCCTCCTCACTTAAAAATTCGGTCAACCCCATTAATAGATATATATTTACGAGTTCTTAGATCTAGCAGGGTTTCAACTTCCTACTCTCAATAATAATTTAAATATCGAGATTCGAAATCGAAAAAGGTTCCCGGGTACCCTGCCAGCCACATAAGGGTTAATTTTAACGAAAAAATGTATTAAGAAGGATTGAATTTCCAGCTATTGTTTTACTGCCCCCACTCGCATAACTGTCCCATTTGACTTTTCACGAAGACGGCTAATAACAAGACAGACATCTACCCTCTTGCTCCATATACTTTGGAAGCTACAAGCACACTAGCGCCGCGAACGACTTCAGGGAACAACATCATGAATAAGTGTGCGTGCGATGCTACAAGTTCCGTGTACGTATTAGCATGTACACGCACACATTCATGTTCTAATGTTCCTGTGAATCGTTGAGGGCGTTTCAACCATGTCGCCTGCGACAGGGTGGAAGCTGTCTGTCTTGTTATTAGCCGTCTTCGCTTTTCATCACTTTTGAGTTAACGTTATGAATAGTCATCATTTTCGATGTACTTCCAAAAACAATAATAAAAAATATGATTTTTTGTGTCAATATGTGTGTACGCGGGGAGCTGAACGGGACGGAATAAAACGCGGCGGACTACATTCGAATTTAATAATGGACTGTATTTCAATTAATTTTACAGAGGTTGAAAGAAAACGTTTTTGTCGACCGTTCGGTTCGACGACTGTACTTGTTCTGTCTTGTTCATTGGTTTCTCTCTCGTTGTAGGAAGTTGGCCGACGCTGGCGGCGCGCGCCGACGGCGGCGACGTCCGGGTACTAGGGGTGTGCAGGCGTTACCAAAAGCGCGCAGGGTTGAACTGCACGCGAACATCCACCCGGCCCTTGAGGCGGATGCCTCAATCCAGTGGAAGCGGAACCAACTTGTGCACCGCTCGTTGGTATTCGTTCTGCCCACGACGAACGGTTAGGGTGCGGACTACACCGTATTGATCCGGATGGGTTGCGACGATTCTTGCGAGTTCCCATGCCGCTGGTGACGTGTTGTCGTTCTTGATCAGGACCAACTGCCCCGAATCTAAGTTCTGTTGAACGGACTGCCATTTGTTACGAGGCTGAAGCGTGGCGACATATTCGTTCCTCCATCGTGCCCAAATGTCGTCCACGTGGCGTTGAACACGTTGCCATCTGTCCAGACGGCCTTCCTGGAGGTGACGGATGTCAGGCTCGGGCAACAGATTCAGTGGTTGGTTGATGATGAAATGCCCCGGCGTGAGGGCTTCGAAGGAGTCGGGCGATGTGGAGAGCTGGCACAAGGGACGCGAATTCAAGCACGCCTCGATTTGCGTCAAGACGGTTGAAAGCTCCTCGTACGTCAGCGTCGCATGCCCAAGGACGGCCCGGAGATGTTTCTTGAAACTTTTCACGGCCGCCTCCCAAATTCCTCCCATGTGGGGGGCGGATGGAGTGATGAACGTCCACTTCACTTTCAGGTCCGCTAGGTAGCGGCTAACAGCTTGGTTGAACTCCGGCGATTGCAGATGTTCGCGGATACTTCGGTCGGCACCCACGAAGTTCGTGCCGTGGTCAGACCAAATTTCGCTGCAGAGACCACGACGACCACAGAAGCGCCTTAGGGCTGCCAAGAAAGCATTCGTGGACAGATCAGACACTGCCTCAAGGTGTACTGCCTTTGTTGCAAGGCAAACAAAGACAGCAACATAGCCCTTTATTGTCTTCGCCGATCGTAGGGTTGATGAGCGCAGAAGGATTGGGCCCGCGTAGTCCACGCCGCAGTGTACGAAAGGACGAGCTGGAGTTGTGCGGACTGATGGCAGGCTTCCCATTAGTTGAGTGGCTGTTTTTCCTTTCAACCGACAGCAGCGCATGCAGCTCGCCACAGAGCCACGCACCACCGTCTGGCAGCCGACGATCCAATATCGCTGATTGAGTGTCGCGATCATCAGAGTTGGCCCTGCGTGTAGGTTACGGAGATGTACTTCTGACAGAAGCAACTTGGTGTATTGGTGATCCTTCGGTATGATGATTGGATGGCGAACGTCGTATGGTTGGCTTGAGTTCTGGAGGCGACCACCAACCCGTAGAGTGCCATCAGCGTCGACGAAAGGAAAGAGGTTCTTCAGCTTGCTGTTGCCTGGAAGAGGAGCGTTCTTGACCAGACAATCGATTTCCTTTTGGAAGCAGTCGCTTTGCGCTGCTCGTGCCAGCTGCAAACAGGAGTTGTCGATTTCCTTCGGTGTGAGCGGTCCTTCAAGTCGGGCCACACCACGTTTACGGGCCAAAGCGTTGTGTCGTAGGCGATTGATCCAGCACAACACGCGCCGAATATGGGACAAATTTGAGTATCGGTTGAGGAGGTACGTCAGTGTTTCGTGGCCACCGCTGGGACACACCGTAGCACTAGCGTGCAAGCAGGTCACCGACGTTCGCTGTTCAAGAAGCTCGTCGTCCATGACTGAACGAACCGATTGAGTAGGCCATTCGTCTTCTGGTTGTGCGAGCCAACCGGGGCCCCTCCACCACAGCGGATGCACCAGTAGTTCCAAGGGCGTGACACCGCGCGAGGCGCAGTCGGCCGGATTGTCCTTTGATGACACGTGACGCCAGTGGTTCCTGGGAAGATGCTGCAAAATCTTGGAGGTGCGGTTGGCCACAAAAGTTTTCCACTTTCTTGGTAGCGAGGTGAGCCAGTGAAGAACAATTTCAGAATCGCTCCAAGCAAACAGTTCGACCTCCAGATGCGAGAATGACTCCTGTACCTTGACCATCAGATCGACGAGTAGCTCCGCCGCCATGAGTTCCAGACGAGGCAGCGAAACCTGCAGAATGGGAGCCACCCTGGTTTTGGCCACCACCAGATTCGTTTCAACCCTTCCAACCTGGTTAACGGTGCGTGCGTACACGACGGCTGCGTACGCGGCTTCAGAAGCGTCGGCAAAACCATGTAGTTGGAGCTTCCCTCCAGCGTGCGGAATCCATCTTCTGATGCGAATTCTTTCGATGTGGTGCAGGGTTTCCTTCAAGGTAATCCACTCCTCCAGGATGAATGCTGGAAGTGGATCGTCCCAGCCCAGGTCGTAGAGCCACAGGTGTTGGAACAGTATTTTCATTCGGATGATCACCGGCGCGATCCAGCCGAATGGATCGAAGAACTTTGAAGAATCGGACAGCAGCTGACGTTTGGTGTTTGTGCTGTCGATGTCGAACGTGAGTTTGAAGCTGAACGTGTCATCTTGAGGTGACCATCTGATCCCCAACGCCTTGACGGAATCATCTTCCTGCGGCAGCTTCATGTGGACCGGTTCATCTTGTACCGCATCGCTTTCTAACAGTTGCGGTTCGTTGCAGCTCCACTTGCGAAGAGCAAAGCCACCGCTATCCAAAACTTGAACGATGTCGTTGCGGAGAGATTTGGCTTCTTCGATGGTATCCGCCCCCGAGAGCAGATCATCCACGTAGAAATTTTTCGGAATCCGCTCGGATGCCAGCGGATGTGCGTCCTTGTTGTCTTCAGCAGCCTGTTGCAAGGCCGCCATAGCTTGATACGCCGCGCTCGCGGTACCGTACGTAACGGTCAGCAAGCGGTAATGGTCCAAAGGTTGGTCGGGAGAATTGCGCCACACTACTCGCTGGAAATCGGCATCTTCTTTGGCGACAAGATACATCTTTTCGACGTCGGCGCAGAAAGCAATCCTGTAGGTGCGCCAGCGGGTGAACACGTTGAAGAGAGATTCGTTGACGTTCGGTCCCACTAGCAGGCGATCATTCAACGACACCCCGGAAGCACTTTTGCTCGAGGCGTCGAAAACGACGCGAAGCTTCGTCGTTGCGCTGTCCACCTTCCACACGCCGTGATGCGGAAGATAGAACGACTTCTCCGGTGCGACTTCCACCTCGCTTGGCGGAATTTTCTCCATGTGACCGAGAGCCTCATACTCAGTCATGAACTGTCGGTAGTGCTGTTGTAGTTCTGGATCGATGCTGAACTTCCTTTCCATTGCCTTGAACCGCCGGATGGCAGCGGTAGCCGATTCGCCCAGTTCTGGCTTGGTACGGTCGAAGGGTAGGCGAACCACGTATCGCCCTGTTTCAGTCCGAGAAAGGGTGGAGTGGAAGTGCTCGACAGCGCGCAGCTCGTCCGGGGTAAGCTGCTTGGATTTAGGCACCTCCTCCACTTCCCAGAATTTCCGGAGCGTTTGATCCAGATTCGTCGTCGTCGTCGCGAGTCCCAGTATCGGACGACTATCGGTGGCACGTGCTGTGTTGAAGTGGCCACCAACCAGGTAGCCGAAGACGGAATTCTGCGCAACTGGTACACCTCGACCGTCGTAGAGCTTGCCCGGTTCTAGAATGGAAAAGAAAGCTTCTATTCCCAACAAAAGGTCGATCTTACCACATTCGTTGTAGGTTGGATCTGCGAGAGGCGCCTCGGCCAGGGCACCAACGTCGACGTCAAACTGGTGACTCGGTTGGTCCGGAACCAGGTGATTCAGGATTAGCGCATCCACCACGATGACGATACGATCGTCGAATCGCGATGAGATTTGCAGTGTGACCGCTCCTGTTGTCTTGCTGGGTTTCCCGTCGGTGATACCGCTCACGAGAATGTTGGCGTTGCGCCTTTCCAGGCCAAGACGTTCGAAGGCTTGCTTGCTGATGAGCGAGTTCATACAGGCGGAATCGACCATTGCCCGTACTTCGTGGAAGACGTTGTTCTTCCCCAACACCTTGACGACAGCCGTAGGCAGCAAACTTAAGAAGTTCACTGAACAGCTGGTCTTGAGATCCGCGACATACGATGCCACCGAATCCGCTTGTTTTGGTTCTCCTGCTTCTTGCTTCTTCGCAGCTGCTTCTTCCCGGGGCTGGCCTGAGTCGGAGGCAGAGCTGTCACTTGTGCAAAGCAGCGAGTGATGTTTTTGTTTGCACTGTTTGCACACCAGTGGGGATGTGCAGTTCTTCACGCCGTGGGTCGCTTTCAAGCAATTGAAGCAGAGCTTGGCTCGCTGAACGAGTTCCCGTCGATTAACCACCGGTATCCTCTTGAAGCTGGCACACTGGTATATCGTGTGAGCCTCTGTGCACTGCGGGCAAGCTTGCTGGGTGTTTGCATGGAAGCTTTGGATTTGTTTACCCACCTTCGTGTTCGGATCCACTTTCCGCTCCTGCTCCTTCTTCGTTGTGGCATCGGTCCCCTTCTTGGAAAAGGACGCGCAGGTTTCCAAGGCATCGCATCGCCGCTCAAGGAACGTGATGAAATCTTGGAAGCTGGGATTGTCCTCATCGACCAGCATTTGGGCCCACAGCGATCGGGTTTCTCGGTCGAGTTTCTCGAGGAGCAAATGGATCAGCCACGGGTCACGAGTTTCGTATTCCTCTCCTAGGGCCTTGAGCTGCCGCACTACATCATCCGAGGTTGAGGTAAGCTTGCGGAGTCCGACAAGGGTTGGCGCAGTAACTGGCGGCTGGTCCACAAACTCCTTGACGAGTGCCGCGACAGTGTACTTTTTCTTACCGTAAAACTCGTTGAGCCGGTCCCATACCTCCACGTAGTTGGCGTCGGTGATAGCATAAGAGCTAACCATCTTTTTCGCCTCCCCATCCAGGTGGGAAAGCAGGTACTGGAGCTTCACGGAGTTTTTCAGGTTCTTCGAATGGATGCAGCTTTCGAAGAGGTCCTTGAAGGATGGCCACTGTTTCCGGTCGCCTTTGAAGACTGGCAGGACAATCGTTGGCAACCGTACCTCCAGCGGAACTTGGCCCCCGGACGCCTGAGCGTCAGCAACCGGACGGGAAAGGCTAACGGAACCGACTTGGCCAGCCAACTGCGACACCGTGTTCGAAGCTGCAGCCTGGGACGTCATCAGGATTCGCTGCGAATCCAGAAGCAACCTGATTGCCTCCTTCAGATCATCCGCTGGTTCGACGATAGTTCCTTCACTGCTTCCGTGGGGGTTATGTTCACCGAGGAGCATGATGTAGCGTCCTTTCACTTCATAGTACATTTCCTCGAATTCCAACCGATGGTTGAAAATCGAGTTGATTTCCACGAGCGCATCAACTTGTTCTTCTATTTCACTTTGCGCTTTATCAAATTGTTCACACAGGTCCGAAAGTTTGTGCAAGCGCTCCTGGATTTCACCGGCAGGAGGCTGTCTTTTTTCCACCACACTCGCGTTTTTCAGCTCCCACTTCATGCGCTCGAAAAGCACATCGCGGCGTCTGCGAATCGATTCCATAGCGGTTTCGCGAAATATCCGGCGACGAAGGTCCAAAATGTACGCGGGGAGCTGAACGGGACGGAATAAAACGCGGCGGACTACATTCGAATTTAATAATGGATTGTATTTCAATTAATTTTACAGAGGTTGAAAGAAAACGTTTTTGTCGACCGTTCGGTTCGACGACTGTACTTGTTCTGTCTTGTTCATTGGTTTCTCTCTCGTTGTAGGAAGTTGGCCGACGCTGGCGGCGCGCGCCGACGGCGGCGACGTCCGGGTACTAGGGGTGTGCAGGCGTTACCAAAAGCGCGCAGGGTTGAACTGCACGCGAACAATGTGAAAAAAATACCAAGTCATGAGCGTCCCATTTCAAAAGTACCCGCATAACAGTCCCATCATGGATTTTTGTGTTACGTAACACAAAACTGAACAACTTTGTAGTGATTGTAATATTTTTTTTGCAATTTCTCATCGTAATAGGCTGTTTTACCTCACGCAAATCTGACAGGAAAAGGCCTACTTTCCCACACCAAATTAACAGTGCTGTAATGGTTCATTACAGCACTGATTTGCGTTGCGTAATGAACCATTACAGCACTGTTTTCAGTTTTGATCAACTTCTTGATGCTTTCTGGACGCAGTTTTGAAAAATTGTGACAACTGCGCAGTATAACCTGTTATGATCGGATTTTCTTAAACATGGCTCTGAACATCAGTGTGCAGTTTGATGAAAAAGTTTTGTTTAAAACTATTATCAAGGGTTATTTATGAAATTGCAAAAAACGTTGTACGCAACTCGGTGCAGAACTCGATTTTTCCAGCACTCGTCGTAATTATCCAACTCGGCAAGCCTCGTTGGATAAATGTACGACTCGTGCTGTAAAAATCGTCATTCTGCACCTTGTTGCGTAAACTACTATTACAGTTATATATTCATGTGCAAAGCAATCTGTGAAAGTTTCGAGATGATCGAAATATTCTTCAAATTTTGGCGATTTTTCAAAGTTTTATATGGAAACAAGTTTTCATACTTCAAATGCTGTTTTCTCAATTCCTACTTTTTGAAAATGGGACTGTTATGCGAGTGGGGGCAGTATACTTGCAGTAACGTTACTGTTTCTAATTAATTTTGTTAGTTTTAATCTAATTTGATCTTCAATTATTTTTTCATTTAACGAATGATAATCTTTGAAGTATTATTTACCTACGTCTATTGTCGTCGCGGTTGAAACAATAAATTTTTCTTCAAATGAATATGTGAAACATAACGTCGGACGTAATGCGCTGGACAGCAGATATGTCCGAAGTACGTCCAACACACGGTTTACGAAAAAATCAATTTTCGCGTGACAAAAAATGATATTTCTATCTTTAACACTTATGTGGCCGGCAGGGTACCCGGGTACCTTTTTCAATTCCAAATCTCGATGTTTTAATGGTTATTGAGACTAGGATGTTGGAACTCTGTTAGATCTTGGAACTCGTGAATATACATTTATCAATGGGGTCGACCGAATTTTAAAGTGAGGAGGGGCAGGGGGAGGGGCTCCTGCATTTTTTTGATCATATCTCCGTCAATTTTTCATCGATTTTGGAAATTTTTAGCTCATTCAACTCAGAAACTCATTATCTATCGGGAAAATATTTGGTTAGACCGATCTAATCACCGTGGTTTTTGAAAAATCCATATTTTTGGGAGAATGTCCTTATACCATATTGAAACCCACATTGTTAAGGCTAGGATACCTTAAAGTGTTTATGGTCAACCATGGCCCCATGGGAAGCGTGTTCTGAAATCATGGTTGATGGTTCAATGGGAAAATCTTATTGGAATCGTAAACATACGATTCCAATAAGATTTTCTCATCGAATGTCGAACACTGTTAAAAGCTTTGCATGATCGACAAAAAAGCTCTACTCATTAGTGTCATTCGTATGTCGATCCTGCCGGCATGCACAGGCTAACTAGGGTAAATATAAACTCTGACATGTGTAGGGAAGATTCAAATATAACGTCCATTGTTTTCGTGATTTCTAGACCCCCCCTCCCCCCTCTGTTACGCACTTTTCCTATACTCAATAGACGAGTGCACCGATGAACTGAATTCATCGCGGCCCGAGAATTTTGACACTAGAGCGGGGTCGCTTCCAATCAGAAGTGAAAGATTTCCAATCAGAATTGAACAATTCTGATTGGGAACGACCCCGCTGTAGTGTCAAAATTCTTGGACCGCGATGAATTCAGTTCATCGGTGCACTCGTCTATGAACTTATCCACGATGACGTCACACGCCAACTGACAGCATGCTGTGAAACGGTAACTGCGGTCCGTGTTTACTAAAATCACTGCTCACATCTTGCATCCGGCGAGATCCGGTGAATATCCAGTGAACTTTTAGTCGCTGGATGTTCATGAATATGTCCAATTCTGATTGGAACGGCCCCGCTCTAGTCAAAATTCTCGGACCGCGATGAATTCGGTTCATCGGTGGATAAGTCCATGGACTTATCCACGGTCTTCTTTTTTCTCAGGATTGCTTCTTCTTTTCTTCTGTAACTGCGGGCACTGTTTACAAAAAATGACATATTCATGAACATCCAGCGACCGAAAGTTCACTGAATGTTCACCGGATGTCATCGGATGCAAGATGTGAGCAATGATTTTAGTAAACACGGCCCGCAGTTACCGTTTCACAGCATGCTGTCAGTTGGCATGTGACGTCATCGTGGATAAGTTCATGGACTTATCCACGGTTTTCTTTTTTCCCGAGTTGATTCTTCTTTTCTTCTGCAAAAGACGAGTGCACCGATGAACTGAATTCATCGCGGTCCGAGAATTTTGACACTACAGCGGGGTCGTTCCCAATCAGAATTGTTCAATTCTGATTGGAAATCTTCCATTTCTGATTGGAAGCGACCCCGCTGTAGTGTCAAAATTCTTGGACCGCGATGAATTCAGTTCATCGGTGCACTCGTCTAATGCGGGCACTGTTTACATAAAATGAAACATTCATGAACATCCAGTGACCGAAAGTTCACTGGATGTTCACCGGATCTTGCCGGATGCAAGATGCGAGCAGCGATTTTTGTCAACAAGGCCCGCAGTTACCGTTTTACATCTTGCCGTTCGTTGGCGTGTGACGTCACCGTGGACAAGTTCATACACGTACTGCCACACTTTTCTAGAACACCCCCCCCCCTCCCCCAAATCATGGACGTAATTTTTGAACGTTCCCGTAGTGTTTTCTAGAGTGACTGGAAGGGAGAGTGGCGTCAATGTCAAAATTGGAACAGCGATCATCTGTCAAATCCATACAAATTCCCGTTCCAAACGAGCAGGAGACCTGTCAAAATTGGAACATGACGCCACTCTCCCTTCCAGTCACTCCTAGTGTTTACCATTCTTGTATCAGAGTTGTACCTTAGTTTATGAACTTGTCCACGGTGACGTCACACGCCAACTAACGGCAAGATGTGAAACGGTAACTGCGGGCCTTGTTGACAAAAATCACTGCTCGCATCTTGCATCCGGCAAGATCCGGTGAACATCCAGTGAACTTTCGGTCATTGGATGTTCATGATTGTGTCATTAAATGAATTTTTATGACAGCATGCTGTGAAACGGTAACTGCGGGCCGTGTTTACTAAAATCACTGCTCACATCTTGCATCCGGCGAGATCCGGTAAACATTCAGTGAACTTTCGGTCGCTGGATGTTCATGAATATGTCATTTTTTGTAAACAGTGCCCGCAGTTACAGAAGAAAAGAAGAAGCAATCCTGAGGAAAAAGAAGACCGTGGATAAGTCCATGGACTTATCCACCGATGAACCGAATTCATCGCGGTCCGAGAATTTTGACACGAGAGCGGGGTCTGTTCCAATCAGAATCGTCTAATTCTGATTGGAAACGGCCCCGCTCTAGTCAAAATTCTCGGACCGCGATGAATTCGGTTCATCGGTGGATAAGTCCATACCTACTCGGAAAATGTAAGTCGGGGATCGCAGGAAGCTGTGCGCGTGGACGGCAGCTTTAAATTTTTCTGTCACGCATTATTTTTTTTCGTTTCCGCGTTGTTGTCAATTCGATGGGCGAATCGAGAATAGTAGCGCTTTGCCATTCAGAGGAAGCATTTGCAAAGTGATAAGAAGTTTGTGAACAGAAAAAAAGAGAAATTTTATTTTTTTTTCGTGGTTTTGTATTTTTTTGCAATTTGGTCGGCCAAATCGAAAAACAACTGGTGCTCCAGCGCCATTCAACAGGTTCTTGTATGGACACAGTGACTGGATTAGAGTAATGCGCAACGATTCCAGATTGAGGACGAAATTCAGGTGGATCGTGGATGTTTGTTAAAATTTCTGTCGCTGAAGCGTGTTGTGTTTTTGTGCTCGAAGTTGCTGCTAGAAGCCGGAAGATTCTTGAAGTATTGAAAATTTTTGATTGTGAGATAGAATCGTTAATGTGCTCGTGAGACGCTACGGTAGAAGAAAAAATATGAAACCGTTGGAGTACACTTGTTGTGATCCACTTCGTTTTAAAATATTGTCGGGCCGCCACCAAACCGGACTTCGCACAATCAAGTCGCGACGCGACCAAACTCGCGATGTTTTTCAATCATGTCTAAAGTAGTGCGCATCCTTCCCGTTGTTGTCAGCAACACAGCGCACTAGATGCGAAACAGTTGCGACACTTGTTGACCAAAAAAATGGTAATTTTTGATTAATTGTCGGTCTTGATTTTAACCGGATAGACAATAATTGAGTGCACCGAGCAGCTCCGAAGTGGGCTCAGTATGCATAACTCGGTGATGGTGGTACGTGATGATGACGATGCTTTTGGTTGGCTGAGCCGGGCCATCGATAATAAAGTGAAAATTTTGAAAGTGAAAGAATTTCGCATTATGTCCAAATGTCATGATGGAACAATCCCCTGCCGATATTGCAAGCATCGATGTCAGGATTACAAACGGAAGTTGATATTACGTTAGCGGCCGTTTTTTAATAGTTCGTGAGTGATTCAAGCATGCCGCGTGTGTTGTTGGGAAAATATTGGTGGCAGCATCGAATCAGGAGAAATTCGCCATGAATAAGCAGCAGGAAGCCTTTCAGATAACGCTGTAGCGTTAGGGAGGATTTTCTAATATTAAGAGATTGCAGTTTCCAGGCAATGTTGAGATCGTTACAAGCTACTTGACTATTTTTCTCCATCTCTTGCGTTGGCGTTCAGTATTTTGTTTCATTTCAGAGAGCGAGTAGAGGCGCTTGAGCCTAGGCACTAGGGCCAGGACACAAATACCAAATACCTGTGTTCCATCCCAGGAAGCGTCAAGGACCAAGGGGTGACATTAATCTTCTTAGCTTCGTCACCCCCACCGATTTTGCTTTTGCCCGTATTTTGCTTTTCTCATACGTAGAGATATTTCGAGATGGGTACGAGATGTCCCCACTCATTGTTTTCACTGCTGAATTTAAAACGCTGCACAGTAGGCCTGGCCGCTTTAATGCTTGTAATGCATCTTCCATGTATTGCAATCATTAATAACGACAAGAAAAATGATGGAAGTAGTCGATTCTATCATTTTCCAGGATTCTTTCAATGAATGGCTGTGTATGTGTAGACTAGACTAGACTAAGTTACCAGGTGAATAACATTTTTCACAAGCGTCGGATCACTTTGCGGTCTTCGGCAAAGTTTTTCGACATATCCTAAGCTATACCACAGACAAACAGACGTAACACTTTGATAATTCCCATCGTACACCGATTTAACGGTCTTTTTCAAAATTTGATAGTTGGCCAACTGCCTAACCGTGGCGCTCGCATCGTTTTTGTTCGAGTTTGACGTTTGCTCACTACCGCCACCTAGTTGGTGGTCGGCCAAACATAGTCCTTTTAGCATTGGGCGAATATGTTTCCGTGACTATGATTTGAATCGAAAAATGTTCGAAGTGTTACGTCTGTTTGTCTGTGGCTATACTTTAACGTCATTAGTTACATGGTACATGGTAGTATTAGGCAAATTAATTCAACTTATGAGTGAAATACAAAAAAAGTACGTTTTCCCATACTAACTTTCATACAAGTTTTAATCGCAATGTGGAATACGGGGACGCAACTATTCATTTTCATTTAGGGGAAATTACCTATTCTCGGCCGTTTTGTTCTCTTCGTCTAACGGTTTTTTTTAAACCTATTGAACTCAGAGTTGGTCTCAAATCCTTCCCAATTAAGCTGAATTATATAGCCAAGTTTCAGGCAACTTGGCTGACAAAAACCCCCCATGATGAAGAGAACAAACCTGCCGATAATACCCATTGTCACCCTATTTAGTTAACATCAAATTCAAGATAGTACTGAATCAACAATTTGCCGCCATAATACTCGATTTGCAGCTGCAGCTCTCCAACGTCGGTCACGCCCAACACACGCCAGATCACGCTCCACCTGGTCCGCCCATCGTCCTCTCTGCGCTCCACGCCTTCTTGTACCAACCGGATGGTTAGCAAACACCAACTTGGCAAGGCTGTTGTCCGGCATTCTTGCAACATGCCCTGCCCACCGTATCCTTCCAGCATTAGCCACTTTCAGGATGTTGGGTTCACCGATGAGTGCAGCGAGCTCGTGATTCATCCTTCATCGCCACACACCGTTCTCCTGCACGCCGCCAAAGATCGTTCTTAGCACGCGTCGCTCGAAAACTCCGAGTGCTTGAAGGTCCTACTCGAGCATCGTCCATGTCTCGTGTCCGTAGAGAACCATCGGTCTTATTAGCGTCTTGTACATGGTACATTTGGTGCAGGGGTGAATCTTTTTTGACCGCCGTTTCTTCTGGAGTCCATAGTAGGCCCGACTTCCACTGATGATGCGCCTCCGTATTTCACGGCTTACGTTATTGTCAGCCGTTAGCAAGGAGCCCAGGTAGACGAATTCTTCTACCACCTCGAAAGCATCCCCGTCTATCGTAACATTGCTGCAAAGGCTTTTCCTGTCTCGCTCAGTCGCACCTACCAGCATGATTTTTTTTTTCCTTTATTTTTGAGACTTTCAGCCCTGAGCTGGTTCATCTCTTTGCGACGAGAGAGTTTCCTGAAGGGATCCCCAACAATAAAAACAGAGTATTTTTACAGAGTTTTGAAGTATAAAGGTAATGTGTATAGCCAGTCTTCATAATCTACAGTGATGTCATTGTCGTTCTTCCGTTAGTCATGCCGATTGAAGAGGTTGTTTAGTCGTCAGTGTCGTATTGATCATTGTTTTTCCGTGGTCGTGTAGTTGATCGTTTCTTGGGTCTATGTTTGTTGGTAGTAGCCGGTGTCTTTCAGAAATTGGATCAGTGATTTCTCTCTGTCTAGGTCGTTGGATAGCGCATCTCGGATGCTGCCGCCAATGCTATATTGGTCTCTGAGGTTCTGGTAAGCCTGGCAATTAATGATAAGGTGCTCTACCGTCATTTGGGTTGAACACACCACACATTGCTGGTAGAAACTGTTCTGGGATCTAAGATCGTGAGAGAATCGTGTGTAACCGCAACGTAGCCTTGACAATATTCGCTGGTCCTTCCAGTTGTTGGTGTCAGACCAGCGATTTGTATTTTCTTTTACTTTTCGTAGAAAAGGATCGCGTATTTGATTCCATTCGTTCTCCCAAGACAAGGCGATTATCGATTTAACCCATGTTTTAAATCATCTGCAGGCACTTCAAGATTTGCTGGGGTTTTTGATCTGCCACTTGCTGCCAGCTTGTCGTTTCCGCTAACACCGCAATGGCTGGGAACCCAGACATATATGGTGTTGTTGTTCGAAGCTTTTCTAATAGCTTGCACGAAGGGGTGTCGGTTTTTTGGATTCTCCAGGGCCTTCAGTACACTGGCTGAGTCAGTGACAATGGCCTTCCAAGTTGATTCGGGATTGGTAACAGCCAGAAGGATGGCCGTTGCTTCGGCCGAGAAAATCGAAGTAGGTTTGGGAAGGCTTCCACTTGTATTGATATTCGGGCCATATACGCCATAACCAACTTCACCAGAAGTCTTGGATCCATCGGTGTAGATAAGTTTGTAACCATTCAGTTTTGTTTTGATGAGCTCGTTGAAGCGTGGGACCACAGTGTTGGGGTTTAGGTTTGATTTGGTTGGAGTGTTTAGTGCCCATAAGATTCTGGGTGGAGAAAAGTCCCACGCTTCGTCTCCGACCCAGTGGACCGTGGTCACCGGGGGGAGGGTTTGGTGGGCGATTTGTTGGAGGAGCTTGTTGGCCTCTTTGAGGAGGAACACTTCCTCGTCATCCCCGCTCGTCTTTTCCAGGAAACTGACGGCTTTTGAGCACACGGCTATAGCGAAAATGTGTCGAAAAGGGAGAGTACCAGCCTCGACGCATGCGGATGCTGCTGGTGTACAGGGAAGAAGGCCAGACAGACTGCGGATACATCGGTTGAAGGTTGGCGCAAGCTTGTTAATTACGATGTCCGAGCTTCTACATAGTAGTTCAGCACCGTAGAGTAGTTTGCTGCAAACGATGGCGTGTGTGATCCGTAATCCTACATCACGATTGTTCTTGGTGTGTTTGCTGGTAATTACTCGTATCAGATTCAGTCGGCTTTCGCATTGTGCTTTAATCCTATCGCAGTGGTGTTGAAAACTCAGGTGCCGATCTAAGTATACTCCAAGAATGCGGATTGTGGCCTCGAAAGGAATTTCCTCTCCGCTGATGGTAGACGGGTTCTTTTGGGCGCGATGTTTTCCTGAACACATATGAGAGAATCGACTCTTTGATGGTGATAATTCAAATCCAATGGAGAGTGCCCAGGAATGTACTGCGTCGATAGCGGTTTGCAGTTTCCTGCGGATCAAAGCAGGTTTATGTCCTGTTACGAGGATAACAATGTCGTCCGCAAATACAAAAATAAAGACACCTTTTGGTAAGACTTCAAAAATTCCATTCATCGCTATGAGGAAAAGTGTTACTGCCAACACGGAGCCTTGAGGTACTCCAGTTTCCTCCGGGTAAGTATTCGATTTGGTATTTCCTATGCATACCTGAAAGGTTCTGTTCATCAGGAAATTACGGATGAAGGCAAATGTGTTGCCACCGATACCCCAGCTGGCTATTTTTTTCAGCACTCCCGGAGTCCAAGTGCGATTGTACGCCTTCGAAAGGTCCAACGTGGCCAAGTCCACATGAAGGCCCTTTCCAAGAGCGTCATCTAGAACTTGACCTAGAGTTGCGAAATAGGTATTTGTGCCACATCCTTGCCGAAATGCGTGCTGTCGATGGTCGAGGAGTTCGTTGTCTCGTATGAATTGTGACAGTCTTCGATTGACCATGCGTTCCATGACCTTGCTGCAGCAGCTAGTCAGGGAGATGGGGCGATATCCGCTAGGTTCGGTATGGTTTGCGTCCTTTTTGGGGATTGGGATGACCAGGCTATGTCGCCATTGAGTAGGAAAAGTTCTCTCTGTCCAAATTCGATTGTAGTTCTTCAGCAAGACTCTTTTGCCAATGGGCGGCAGATGACGCAGCAGTGGATATCCTATTTCATCGGCTCCAGCTGATTTCCCTCTTCCGCTACTTAGTGCGAACGATAATTCGGCAGGAGAGAAAGGTTTGTCCAAACGATTTCCAGGACGTGTGACTGGGGGCTGGATAGATTCGATGGTAATCGAAAACGCATCGAGTCGGGTGAACTCACGGCTGTAACTACTTCGAGCACTTAGCTTAGCAAAGAAACCGCCAAGAATATCCGCAACTGCTTTCGGGTCCCTCGTGATTCCGCTCCGTGTGCTAATAGCGATACCATTGGTTCCGTTTCGCGGAACGGATTGTATCGCGACAAGCATTCCGTTTGGAACGGTAGTCTGCAGCTACTGCTTCAGCATCTGGGTGGTTTTTTGGAATCCGTTTCATTTTTCTGAGAGCCTTTCTTCTTAGTTTTATAGCGGCCTTGGTTTCGGGTGACCACCATCTTAGTGCCCGGCGTCCAGCGTTTGGACTTGTTTTCGGGACTGTTTCGGATGCTGCAGCATGGATTGTATTCATTAGATCATCAAGTGGCGTGTCATCATCTATCGGACTGATTTCGATGATGTCTTGGAAAGATTGCCAGTCGGCCAGCTCATACTTCCATCGAGGGCGTCTGGTTGTTTTTGGTGCAGTGTGGTCGCAGTAGATTGATATTGGGTGATGATCGCTACCCAGAGGGTCATCAGCAATCGACCACTGAAGGCGGCCGATGAAATTCTCACTTGCGAAAGATATGTCTATAGCAGAACTGATTTGTGGACGCGAAAAGGTGGGAGAACCGTCATTAAGTATTCTAAGATTTGCCTTCTCCGAAGCTCGGAGAATTTCGGAGCCCTTGTCATTGTTCCTTTGTGAACCCCAACTGACGTGGTGCGCGTTAAAGTCTCCAAGGACGAGATAAGGTGGAGGGAGTTGGTCGAGAAGTTTGCACAGGCGCTGTTCGAGATTGAAGCAATCCGGTGTTGGTATATAGATGCTGACGATTGTTACTGGAAGAGGAGATTCGATTCTGGCTGCCACTGCGATTAGATCGGAAGGCGGGGTAACATCAACGTACGTTGTTGACGTATGAATTCCGATTGCTGCAGACTGATAAATATTTGCTCCGCCTTTCAGTATCCATTCGTACTGGCCTTGCAACGTTTTTCTCATAGCTGTGGGTTCTGCTCTGTGAACCTCCTGGATGGCTATTACTACCGGTGTAGATTTTTCTATTAGCAGTTCCAAGTCGGCAAGGTTGTTGAAATAGCCGTTCATGTTCCTTTGCAGCGCTAACGATGGATGCTTCGTCTTTTGGATTCTTAAATTGTCCTGGTGAAGAGGTGAAGTTCTTATTCGCGTGTTTTGCTCGGCCGCTGTTGGTTTGCGATTGGTCCCAAATTTGGAGGCAGTCCTAGGCGGGAAAGCACTGATGGGCACAGGCGATGTAGGTTTAGCTAGCAATGGGAATGATGAAACATGAGGTGGACACAATGGTGATGTTGATGCTGAACTGCCAGCCACTGGAAAAGTGTTGCTATCAGTTCCGAATTTCCATCGGTCGAATTTTTGCGCGTCGGATAGAGCATCAGGCGGAATACGGTTTCTAAACTGCAATCGAATTGAGCTACGAATAATGGGCACATTGTTTGGCGAAACCTTCTGTTCAGGAGCCAGCGAAGGCCGGGAATCCTGCGTTTTTGTCTTTTTCTTCTTAACATCTGGATGGGGGAGTATCAAGTTATCACGCGTCCCATTTTCTTCGCACAGCCTCATCTTGACTCCCTCGCTGACCGTTTCTGAGGAGTTTGCCGACGGACGCCGGAGGTTGTCCACCAGTTCCGGTCCACCAAAGTCTTCCGCACTGGAGGTGCCCCGACTGCCCGTGGCCTTATCCTTATGGGGGAATATGAAGTCATCACGCGTCCCATTAACTCCCTCGCTGACCGTTTCTGAGGAGTTTGCCAACGAACGCCGGAGGTTGTCCACCAGTTCCGGTCCACCAAAGTCTTCCGCACAGGAGGGGCCCGACTGCCCGTGGCCTTATCCTTTGTATTCGCTTTCTTGATTCCCTCGACATCCAGATGGGGGAATATGAAGTCATCACGCGTCCCATTGACTCCCTCGCTGACCGTTACTGAAAAATTTGCCAACGAGAGCTGGAGGCTGTGCACCAGTTCCAGTCCACCAAAGTTTTTCGCACTGAAGACCTTATCCTTCTTACTCGAAACATTTGTTGTGTTCTCGTCCTTGCTAGAAGCTAAGACAAGTGGTGAGCAAGTGTTTATGACGGAGACGTGTTCTGACACTACTGCTTTGTCGGTTTCCAGTTCTGGCACTGGCGTTGTTGTACGAGTTGCTACGATGGTACGGGTGAAAAATTCGTTTTGAGGCGTGTTGTAGGTATTGTCCTGTGTTTCGTGCATGTTATTTTCATCGTGGTTAAGGAGTTTTTTTGAAATAGACATTGGTGTTGGTGGGTATTATTGCGGGTGGTTTATGAAGGTAGGACGTGGTCTACGAAACCACTCCTGCTGTTTCGTTATCTTCCATTGTCTCGTCAGACGAAGACGAGATGTCGTGTTCTATGACCTCTGACTCGGTGTAGAGGTCATTTTCGAGTGCATTAAAATCTTCTGTGTCCGAGATGTACATCACTGGTTCATTAGCCTTGGTTCGTTTAGCGCTGGTTTGCTCGACGTTGTTTTTCCCTCGTTTTGGTTTTGTTCCTGTAGTGGACTCGGAAGCCACACTATCCATCGGCGTCGAGGGGATTACCGTTAGGTTTTTTACCACGGTGACTGATGTATCCTTTCCTTTTTTTCCATTGGAGACGACAGGTGCATTTTTGACTGGTCCTTTCTGGTTGCTGTTCCCCGGAGAGCCAGGCGTTGTGGAGGGTAGTGTTTTTGTGGGTTGCTGTCGTTGGGGCTTGGTGTTGGTTTTATCGGTAGGGATGAGTGCAACCTTGGGGGTTGCACGAAGGGCTTGAATTTCCTTATCTTTTCTGTTTAAGGCTTCTTGGAGGGACGAGACTTTAGCGACAAGATCTTCAATTGTTCCATGGCTACGGGTAAGATCCATCCTAGAGTCTTTCTCCAAGGCTTTTTCCAGTGTTTGGATTCTCTCGTCCTTTCTCTGGATCTCCTTTTGTAGGTCGATTATCATTTTTTCGAGTCGGTGGAATTCGGTGCTACTGGTCGAGGTGGTTCCTGTCGTCATTTTGTCCTCAAGAGCCCTTATCTGGGTGTCCTTTTCCATCATTTGTCCGGACAGGGCTTCCAATTTCGCTGATAGGTCGGAGATGGTTTTGTCCTTGCTATGGGATGCAATACCTGCGAAGGAGCGCTGGCTAGTACTTGCTTCGAAAGCTCTCCTGGCTTCGGGATATGACAAGCCTCGATCCACTCGTATGTGTTGTATTGCGTCTTCGTTTTGGTAAACCGGGCATTTACGACTGCTAACAGAGTGGTCGTTGGAATTGCACCGGGCACAATATGCAGGATTCTGACATCGCACATCTGGCGTTATATCGTGCTCCTGGTTGCAATTTCCACAAGTTGCTATCTGCTTCTGGCACCTCTGCCTTGTGTGGCCGAATTGATAACACTGGTAGCAGATCATGGGTGCAGGGTAGTATGGTCGGGTTCGAATACGCTGGTAACCGATGTCGATGTGTTCGGGGATCGTGGTACTACCAATGGTAAGAATCACTGTGGGTGTAACTTCTCTGTTATCACCTACTCTCCTAGTGATTCGGCGGATACCGGTAATGTTCTGGTCCTTTAGACACTCGAGTATCTCATTGTCATCCTTCATCTTCATCAAATCGCGGCAGCTGATAACGCAACGTGTTGAATTGAGCCCGGGGTGGTAGGATACTTTCACTGCGGTACCGTCGATGAGTTGCGTCATCGATAGTAGTTTTTCGAGGTGGTGCCTGCTCCTGACTTTTAGTGCGTATGACCGGCCTTGCGCTTCGGAAATGGCACCTTCAATCCTGCCGTTTACTCTCTTTTCGATGGATTGGCGGAGTGTGAAAGGGTGGTCGGGCATTTTGCCATTCACTGGTTCCATGCGTAGCACAATCAGTTCACCGTAGTTTCCATGCGGGTCCATATAGCTGGGTAATGTTGCCCCAGTGTATGTGCCGTCGATGTAACTAGAAGGTCCTCCTCCGGGGTCACCCGGTAGAGGGGGAAAGCCCACACTCAGCGACATCGCTGGTGGGGCGTGTTGAAGAGTGAAGCAACGATGGAGCGAGATTTGTTTCTTTTCAAGTGCAACTTTATTATTTTATTGGCTATCTAGCCGGTGGTCAACCGTCGGTTTGAACGACGCTCGCTAGCGCAGAAATAATGTTAGCAAAGCAGACGAACTTGCATGCAAGTTTAAAAAAAAAACTGACGCGGAGGTTGTTCTACTGCGATGGCGATCTCAAGTTCTTTTCGCTGGGCACAGAAACCAAAAATCTTCCTTAAATTCACCAAATCGCACTTAAATTCAGCAAATAACACTTATCTCGGGTACACGGTAAGATATAAAAATGCTAAAATGCTTAAAATTCATACTAAAACCATATTCGATCTGCCCACCCATTGAAATTTATATTTTGAGTTTATTTATCCAATGCATAAATTGTGTTTTTGCACTAGAATGCATATATCGATTATATTCGTTATAGAATGAATATTTAATTTTGTTTTTGTTTTTCAATTTGCAATCAAAAATAAACGTGTTACATGTTTAGCCTTGTGTTTAGCCGCATAAAACAGAGAAAAAATCAATTTATTTAAATATTTCTTAAACTAAAATATAATTACATTAATAGATAAATAAGAAAAACCGTTGCACAGTGGAGCACCTAGTACATCAAAACTGATTAAAATTATTCTGACGCATTTTCACAACCCAAATGCAACCCAAATTAGTAATGAAACGTATTTCATAGTTTTCGTATTTTTTTATTTCGTCATTAGGGTGACCAATTTTATGATTGTAAAAGTCAAGATTTTTCGAAACTAAAATTTTTCAAAAAATCACAACTTTTGAACCAGTTGACCGATTTTAAACTTCTTTTTTTTGCTTGAAAGCTGTTGAGTTCTAGTTTTCAGTAAAAATACGTTCAGAGGGCCAAATAGTGTTTTAAGGCAAATAATATCATATAATAATAAAATTATCACGATTTTTTCAAATTTTTGCAACTTTTGAAATCGGAAATATCCGGAAGGTTTTCTTTCTGCATTTGAAAGAGGAACAATAGTTTTATCATACACTAAACGCAGATTTTCCGGAAACAGCCGGAAAATCAACTTATTTCATTTTGAATGTACGGTAAAGGATTCCATCAAATATTTTTTTCAATATTATCATATATTGTATGTAAATTCAACGTCAATTTGTTTGGGTTTCAAATTAACAGAATAACAACATTAACCTTCTTTAACAAACTGCGTTGTTGAATTGATTGACTATCAATTTCATTCACTTTGTACGGTCAAAACTAGCACGCGCTGTGAGTTATATCAAAGAAAACGGCTAAACTTCAGCATCACTTAACCTCTTCTGATAAGCGTAAACAAAACATTTGTACACTGCTTAGCTGTCAAACGATTACACGATAACTACACTTGGCAAAAACACAACGGAAACCCCAATTACTTCATTTTGAGTTTTTCCACTTATGATCAGGTTTTGATGTGATTTACTCCAATGTGCGTTGACCAAGCCGTTGACAAGCAGGACCCGAACGTTGGACACTTAGAATCCTCGTAGATGCACCTTAAGGTTTTCCATGGTTTCTCCACTGTTGCAGACTGGTTAATCCACCATCTCCGGATCGATTCAGGAGCAGTAACCGGATGGATCGGTGCTGTCGGTGCCGAAATCTGATTTGGAAATATTAACTTTCAATTTGCATGCCAAATATAAACATGTACTTGTACCAGGACTTGTACTTACCGAAAACAGAACAATTGCATCTGGAGAAAAACAGTGGCAGGAACATTGACCTGTAAATATAATCAATTTGAAGATCTGGGCCTTAAAACATGTTACATGTACTTACCGGAATCGATGAATTTATGTTGAAATAGTTTTTAATGGAAAAATCTTGGACGAACAATTAATTTCGCGATGGCGGCGCTGTCGGTTGGGTAATACAAATTTTCTAAAGTCCAAAGTATGACAATAATGACTTCATATTCACCGAATCAGAATAAACGCCAGAAATGCCAAAGAATGCATAATACAAATGATGTGGTGCATAATTTTTAAGCATTGCATTTGCATAAAACGGTTAAATAAGAAATTATTATTATATAATAAGCTGAAAAGCATATTCAGTTTTATCCGTGTAGTACGACACGGTGTACCTTGAATTACGTTACCTTTTCCGGTCGCGACACCGACGGAATGCGATTAATTTTAACTTTACGGGACACCGCAAGAAAAAACTTAACACTGTCGACGCCAGGGGTTGCGAGAGCATGAATTTTGTCTTAGCCGCATTAACCACCAGTCCGACCTTTGCTGCTTCACGTTTCAGGCAAGTGTACAGTTCTGCCACCGTTGCAAATGTTCTAGCAATAATATCCATGTCATCCGCAAAACAGACAAATTGGCCGGATTTCGTGAAGATCGTACCAACAATCAATATGCAAGTATGGATTTTTTTTTGTGTAATTTACATTCACCTCGTGGAGACTTGCCTTCGCAGCTCCTTCACGACTTCGGTATGCGTGTGCGACCCCTACTCTATTTGGCAAACTTTTAGACAAAACCACAAGGCAAAAGCCGTCCATACATCATTTCTTGATTGCACGCTTCTGAGCTGAGAAATCATCAAGTGAGTGTAACTCTTTGCAAGTGAGTGTTCCCATCCTTGATACAGGTTAACCTTTTGAGAGATTTTTGACCAAGTGTATCATAATAAATATCTCAGCCGTCTGTCAACCGGTCCCTGCGGGCCTCGGATCGAAAGTCGGGTTTTCAAGCGGTATTTATACCCTTCTTATGGGTGTAAGAAGGGTAAAAAACCCGATTTAATCCACCTATGGTGAACAGAACCCTTCTTACACTTATTAAAACTATTGTTGTATTATTTGTATTTAACATATTTATTTTGTGTGATGGACCAAAAGTTCTAGAAAATATTGTGGATTTGGCATCTAGTGGATTGGTTTCCAAAATAGCATCATGGACCATGGAATAAACTAACAGAAATGTCAGACACCTTATAGAATCTTGTATGAAATTTTTAAAAAATAGCTTACATATTCTGGAATATTGTACCTTTTGTTAACTGCCAAAAGATCTTGAATCGATTAACAAATGGATAATAAAATCAGCGAGATACACTTTGTCTAACAACAGTCGAATAAATTAGCTCCGAAGTACTTGGTGTTCATGGTAATGGTGTAAAAATTATATATCTACTATGTAAATCAGTTTTGGCATTAACTAGTTATTTTGGCTGTCCGGCTCTTGCATTTTTCCCACAATATATACATTCAAAGCTTTCATTTAACATATTGTTAGTTTTCATGGAATTAATGTTTATTTGTAATTTGTTATTTATTATTTTATGGAAAATAATAACCTGCTAGTATACACTTTCTATGAAGTCAGCATTATTTATAGAAAAATAATTTTCCTTAGACTGGTCAAAAGCTCATGCAAGATAACAAGCGAATATAATAATAAGAAAAGGAATTTATTGAAATACTCTTCGAAAGATATCTCAGTAACCAAATGTCCAATCGAAATAAAATTTGTGGGCGATTTACTAGGATGTTGTAGCTTTCATTTGGTGCCAGGAGAACTCAAATCGGTTGACAGACGGCTGAGATATTTATTATGATGCACTTGGTCAAAAATCTCAAAAAATTAGTTGTACAAATCCTAAGTACTCTATGAAAGATATCTCTGTAACCAAATGTCCAAGCGAAATAAAATCTCTGGGCAATCTATTAGGATGTTGGAGCTTTCATTTGGTGCCAAGAGAACCCAAATCGGTTGACAGACGGCTGAGATATTCAATATAATACATTTTGTAAAATATCTCAAAAAGTTTAGTTGTATAACTCCTAAGTACTCTTCGAAAGATATCTCAATAACAAAATGTCCAATCAAAATAAAATTTCAGAGCATTCTGCTAGGATGTTGTAGCTTTCATTTGGTGCTAAGAGAACCAAAATTGGTTGACAGAATATGTTATATGTCAAAAATCTCTCAAAAAGCTAACCTATATTACTTCCAAGCCTAGTTCCAAGCACTCTTCGAAAGATATCTCGGTAACCAAATGTCCGATCGTAATAAAATTCAATATGGTTCAACTAGGATGTTGTAGCTTTCATTTGGAGCTAAGAGAATTCAAATCGGATGTCAGACGGCTGAGTGACTTTTTTTTGTAACATACGCACACACACATACACACACACACATACACACACACACACATACACACACATACACACACACATACACACACACACACATACACACACACATACACACACATACACACATACACACACACATACACACACACACACATACACACACACATACACACACACACACACACACACACACACACACACACACACACACACACACACACACACACACACACACACACACACACACACACACACACACACACACACACATACACACACACACACACACACACACACACACACACACATTTGCTCAGTTCGTCGAGCAGAGTTGATTGGTATATGAGACTCGGCCCTGCGGGCCTCGGATCGAAAGTCGGTTTTTCGAGCGGTATTTATACCCTTCTTATGGGTGTAAGAAGGGTAAAAGGAATTTATTGAAATACTCTTCGAAAAATATCTCAGTAACCAAATGTCCAATCCAGGATCTTTTACAAGGATACTGTAGCTTTCATTTTATGCTAAGAAAACCCAAATCGGTTAACAGACGGCTGAGATATTTATTATGATACACTTGTGTGTGGTTCCCTTATTTTCGCCTCGTGCACTCTCCAATTTCTGATCAGTCCAGGGCTGCAGAAAGTAACGTCTATTATGGATTCTCGACCTTCCCTACGGTAGGTGCTGATAGTACCTTCGTTGGCAAGATCGACGTTCAACCTGGCAAGCGCCTCTAGGAGGTTGCTCCCTCTTGGACTTGTAAGGCGGCTGCCCCATTCGATCACCCAAGCATTGAAGTCACCGGCTATAACAGCAGGTCTACGATCCGTTAGCTCTTCAGTTAGCTTGTCCAGCATCTGGTTAAACTGCTCTATTGTCCATCTTGGAGGTGCATAGCACAATAGCATACAATTTTGGCGATCACGAAGCCTTCATCTGCGGTATACACCACTTCTTGCAAGGGGTATTTTCCCACTGTCCATATCGCTGTTGTTTTAGCTCTGTCTGATGTCCAGTTCCCATTTCCTGGTGGAATACGGTAGGGCTCAGAGATAATAGCGACATCGCACTTGTGTTCCGCAACTGATTGCCACAACAACTGTTGGGCTGTATCACAGTGGTTGAGGTTTACTTGTACTATCTCCACTGGGGCTTCGTTGTACTCGCTCGTTTGAAGGCCGCGCATTTCGTGCCTACTGTAGCGTGGTTGCTGCTATCCTTCGTGTTTGCGCAAATCAGGCATTTCGGAGGCTTGCTGCAGCCCTGCGCTTTGTGGCCTTCTTCTCCACACCTTCTGCATAGATTACTTCTATCCGGCCCTTTACAGTACCGTGCGATGTGCCCGAACTCTTGGCTTTCTCGGTTAGCTCTTTGTAAGAAACGCTGCTAGCTTTTGGTTCCTTTTTCAACAAGAGGATCATCTCTCCATTGCGGGTACGCTTGATCTTCCGCACGTCTGCTCCTAGCTCGTTGAGGTTCGGATTCGTCCTCATGGCACGTAAGACCTCCACGTGTGTGTGTGTGTGTGTGTGTGTGTGTGTGTGTGTGTGTGTGTGTGTGTGTGTGTGTGTGTGTGTGTGTGTGTGTGTGTGTGTGTGTGTGTTTGTGTGTGTGTGTGTGTGTGTGTGTGTGTGTGTGTGTTTGTGTGTGTGTGTGTGTGTGTGTGTGTGTGTGTGTGTGTGTGTGTGTGTGTGTGTGTTTGTGTGTGTGTGTGTGTGTGTGTGTGTGTGTGTGTGTGTGTGTGTGTGTGTATTCCTTCTAACTCCCACTGTCCGGCAATGGTATTATGGAAGTAAGTTGTCTGCAATGCCGATTTGTTGCTATTTGCAAACAGCTTAAGTCCGGGAGTTAGAGGATGATAGCTCTATTGCAGTTCCAGTGACCCATTTCAAAATGGCTGGAGAGACACGTCCATTCAGAAGCCACTTTCACTTACAATAAGCCCCGCATGTCTGAATTACTGTTATCAATTGGATAATCGTAGTACACACATACTTCCTGGTTTAAAGCCATATCCTTTAAACCTGGCGCGTTCATTGCGTTTATTTATTTGTTTGTATTAGTAATTGTTTCGATCTCACCATTTTTTTTCGCGTAATCCATAGCCGGTATTCTGTCATCCTTCCGTTTGTCCATTTTTCCTATCCTTTCGTTTGTTCCTGCTTTGTTTTTTTCATTTTCTGTCTCCATTGTTTCGTAATTGCCTATAAGTTTAGAGTAGAGAGAAAGAGGGACATCCTGTGAGTAGATATACTGTTGATTTCTAGTTATTATAATAACAGGACAAAACCCTTAATGTATATAAAATAAAATACACTTTTTTTTAGTTTTTCATTTAATTACGGTTAATATGTGTATAAGGATATGCAGGCCCGGATTTAAGGGAGAGCAATGGGGGCAAGTGCCCCGGGCCCCCCGATTGAGGGGGCCCCCCAAGATTCCAAAAGCACTATATGTATTTTGATCAACGAACTCAAAATACAGTTGTTCTTGAATAATTGTAATTGGGTTACCAAAAGTATCGAGATTATTTCATAATCTGAAATTTGACTTGAGAATAAATCGAAATCCTAAACTTCGTGATTTTTGGTGCACTGACACTATTTTGAGAATGGATTTACAATTTTTTGGGATATTTTCTTCAATATGAGCTGCCATTTTAAAACCATAAAACTGTTTTGTCAATTTATTGATAAATGCAAAGCAATTGAAATTAAAAAAAAACAACAACTAAACGATTCAATTGTTTCTCCAGAGAGGTATATAATATACAACAATTGGATAGAAAGAACTTTCTTGTTTATTTTGGCGTACACGAGTTTCTCAAAAACCTCTTGAAAGTTTTTATTGAGTTCCGTAAAAAAATTTAAAACGTTCCTTAACAAAACCAAAGATTTTTTTTTCAGAGTTAATTAAACGATGTTTGAGTATCAATAGAAATGTCATTTCATAACAATTCAATCACTTATTTGACAATGATTGTGCATGCTTCTGTTGATTATACGATTATATTCTGAAAAACCCTACTTAATACCCATCTGGCTCAGTTCGTTGTGGACGGATGTTGTTATGGGAAAGATATGATAATTATTAAAAGAGATATTTAGGAAATTCTGATCAATTTTGGAAACCTAAAACATCTCGGAGCAATGGTTTTACATATATATATATTGAGTTTCACCGACGTTTTGAGAATTTATTGCTACAGTTGCCCCCTAAAGACCTAACTTTTTTCATTCTAAGTCTTGAAGTACTCGTATAATATTGCAATCGCAAAAAACCAGTAGAAATTTAAAAAATGCGAATTACACAACATTGACAAAACAAATTAATATAAAGTTTAAAAATCTTGCTTTTGGGGGCCTACTCTAAAAAGTTTGCCCCGGGCCCCCCGAAGCCTAAATCCGGCACTGAGGATATGTTTAGTTCTTTTGGTTGTATTACATTTATTTTTCTAGAACGTAATATACATTTTTATTTTGTTTTCGGCGTATACACCTATCCTGTATTGTGTATGTCGTGAATCACGAATTCCTGGTGGGTTTACTTGGGGCCGGAATATGATTGTCAAATCGGGTTCAAAAGTATCCTGTCTCCTGTCCATTGATGCTTTTGGAGTAGGCGTGCCGTATCAGACGGTGTTGCACATATTGAGCGTTGTGCTGCACGACTCTGCCAATGGATAGGGACCTGAGATAAACATGAAAAGGAAAATTTGATGTGGATTTGTCATAGTGTATGTGAGTCATTCTTCAACCCCCCTCCCTCCCTCTCGCACCCCAAAACCCTCCCCCCTATATCCCAACACCCCCCCCCCTGCTACGCGAGCAGCTGTTCTTGTTTTCCCTTCTCCAATTCCAGGGCTACTCCTCCTTGTACAACCTTCCTTATCTCTACGTTCATTTTTTTTTTTTTGAGATTTTACCCTAGAGGGCATTCGTCTCAGACGTTCATTTGTTCCTTAATTCCTCCCACTACTTCTAGTTCCCCGCTTCCTTGCTCAATATTGTCTCTCTCTACACTCAACTGGTCCTGTTTCGTGGCATCGAGTGGACTGTAAATTTCTTCGGATCGGGGTCACGCATGGGAGCGGAAAAAACCGACGGGAAATTCTGTCCGTAGCCAAGCAATAAAACGCGTCTCGATTCTCTTGACTATGGAACTCAACTGCTTTTATTAAGAAGAAATACATGGGGACAAATTCAATTGATTTTGTCACATTCGCCCGAAAACCATTCGCCCGAATCACAAACGCCCAAATGACAAACGCCCGAATTCCAATCGCCCGAATAGACCATTCGCCCGAAAAGACCATTCGCCCGAAAGTCATCCGCCAATTCCCTGCAATTTCTTTGAAGAAGTTTTTTCCTAGTTTGCCATGATGAAAGTTAAAGTACAGACGCATGGTGTACTTAGTATCCGACCAATCGCAAGAACAGCTGGACTAGCGCCAATAATAATCATATTTGCTTAGTTTGAAAGAACGGCCTATGTTTTGAAGAAGTTCTAATTTCTTGTGAAAGTATTACATAATTAATTGTGTCATTGTGGTCATTAATTGTTATAGCATTGTTGATCGAGAGGATAGCGCCAAAACTACAGCACAGAATAGACAATACTTTTAATAGTATTCACGATTGATCTACTCGGAATAACTACGTATCGTTAAAATGAACAATAGTTCATAAACATTAAAACGTGTGAGTTAACGGATGCAGAAAAAACACCAAAATCGCGAGAATGCAGCATTCTTATTTGAATAAGCTGTTCTTTTGAAACCATGTTTTGAATCCAGAAATTGTAAACATTAAAACGTCAAGGTTCCCCATAAAATAACAAATGAAAAGAACAGCCCATGATTGAAAGAAGGACAAATTTATGGTAAAAAATGACATCTAATTGAATTTAATTTCCATGAAGGTAGAACTAGAAAGAAAAGCCTATTAACAAAAGAAGGGACAATTCCAATGAATGTTTTCACAGCTATATTGCTGAAAATGTTTTTAACAAAATAAGTCATCAGACTGTGTTCAAAGAAAGCAATATGCGTGTACGACGCCTGAATGGGGCACGTTCGGTGTAGTACTAGATTTGTAGTAATGAGCTGAATTCTTGTATGGTGAGAAGGTCAGTTCTCTGTTTCTGCAATGAAATGGTACAATAAGCGTGGGTATTATGATTCCTTGTCTAATTTGATGCTGTTTGAGCAAAACTTTGGATAACTATGTTGTTTATGTTGCAAGAAATGGAGAAAACAACAACACTGTTGCCCAAAGTTTTGCTCACACAGCATCAAATTAGGCAAAGAATCATAATACCCACGCTTTTTGAACCATTTTATTGCTGAAACGGAGAATTGACCTTCTCACCATACTAAAATTCAGCTCATTACTACAAATCTAGTACTTCACCGATCTGTCCTATTGATTTCAGAAAAGTATTTCCAAGATTATAATGGTTTTCGGGCGAATGGTCTTTTCGGGTGAATGGAATTTCGGGCGAATGGTCTTTTCGGGCGAATGGTCTATTCGGGCGAATGACTTTCGGGCGTTTGTTACATTCGGGCGTTTGTCATTCGGGCATTTGGAATTCGAGCGAATGGTTTTCGGGCGAATGTGACAGAACCGCGCAGGTCGCCGAACATCCTCCCCGGCGTTGAAATCTCGATTTCAATTTTCTAGGTCAAGCGGCAGCAAGCACACCTCCGTCACCGCATGCATGAATTCTGTGCCATTCGCTGTTTTGACTGTAACGACACGTGCAACACCATCGTCTCCGGGATGCGTCGCTACAATCCTTCCAAGTGGCCACTGGAGTGGCGGTGTGTTAGGCTCCACGAGTAGCACTAGTGAGCCAATCTTGATCTTTTTTGTCTTCAGCCATTTCGAACGATTCTGGAGTTCTGGCAGATACTCCGCCGTCCGCCGTTTCCAGAAGTGCTGCACCATCTCGATAGAGTGTTCTCCTTCCAGTTCAAGTAGGTCGGTTCAGCCACGCACTGCAGCTCGCGCCCAACTAGAAAGTGAGCAGGTGTAATGGCTGTATAATCGCTAGCACGCTAACCCTCAGCTACCCAGATTGATGTCAAAGCGACCCAGATTGAGCAAAACTGCAGTTACTCTAATCTGGGTAAAGGCACCTTTACTCAAATCTGGGTTCCGATGTTGGTGGCAAAATCTGGGTAACCGGTACCCAGCTCCTCCGGGACCTTGATTTTGTTAATTTATTTCCAATTTAGATTTTCAATAGAAAGCTCCCAAGTCCCATGTGCTTTTCACTTACCTGGTGCAGGAAAACAGTTCCCTGGAAGAATCTCACTGTTTTCCCGTCATTTATCCTCATATTTTTCGTGGAAACATCCATGATTGCCAGCGTTCGCCTGACCGCTGCCATATTCTCAAGCCGGAAAATGACAAAGTGCCGATTACCCAGATCTTTACCCAGATCCAACCAATCTGGGTTTTCGGGTTACCCGGATTTTGACAACTGCTAACAACATGAAAATCCGGGTAGAATCGACCCAGGCGATGGGTAGTTTCAGGTTAGCGTGAGGGTCATCTGAGCTGGCTACCAACGGTCGCGAGTTTAGCAAGGCCTCAATTTGAGTTAGCGTGGTGTACAGCTCCTCGTAGGACAACTTTCGATCGCCGACAATCCTCTTGAGATGATGCTTTACCTGCTTCACACCGGCCTCCCAAATATCGCCGAAGTGGGGACTGGTATGAAAGACCATTCGGTTCCCTTGGTAGTGCAGAAAGCTGTTATCTTCCCAGTTGCGCATTGGTCCTGGAACAGCTTCCACAGTTCATGCAACTCTGTTTTGGCCCCGACGAAGTTTGTTGCATTGTCAGAGCGCATCGATTTTGGATTCCCACGTCGGCTGTTAAAGCGCCGTAGCGCCGCAAGGAATGCATCCATCGTCAGTTCGGAGACCAGTTCCAGGTATATGGCCCGGGTCTGCAGACACACAAATAAGCTTACATAGGCCTTCGTAATCTGGGGCTTGCGAGCAGTTGTAGAAGACTTGATCCAGAATGGTCCGGCGTAATCCACACCGGTGTTCGAAAAGGCAGGTGCTGGTTGGATTCGGTACGACGGGAGGTCTCCCATCATCTGCGTTGTCTTTAGGGGATTCGCTCGAAAGCATACCATGCAGTTTCGTATCACCTTTCGTATTGTGCCTTTCACGTTCAGTGGTCAATATCGTTGTCGCACAATGGCAAGCAGACCCCGTTGTCCAATGTGCAGGTTTTGCAAGTGCAGATACCGAACGAGTGATTCAGTGATGGGGTGCTTCGCTGGCAGCAGCATTTGGTGACGGCTGTCGTATGGTATGAACGCTCGTTTAATTCGACCGCCAACCCGCAAAATGCCGTCCTCGGGGTCTACGAACGCCTTCAATCCGTTGAGTCGATTTCTAGTGTCCGCACCGTTTTTTAGTGCTCGAATTTCCGGCTGGAACGTTTCGTGTTGCACCAAGCGCACTACCACAAGCGTTGCCCTTTGTGTTTCTTCGGCGGTGAGCGGACCCTTTACCACGTTCTTCTTCTTGGACATGATGTACGTCACGAACCGAACCAAGTAGGCCGTGTAACGTACAATCTTCATGAAACAACTCACCTTGTCAAAAATCGGCATTCGTTCGGCAGCAGCAGTCACAGCTTTTAGCGTATGTTTCGGACGTGTAAATTACGAAAAACACGGTTACTTTACAAGAGACTTTTTATTTTAAACCGTTCGATACATGTCTCGCGAATGAACTGAATGGAAACGGAAACAGTAGAGCTTTTGGCAGCTAGCGCAAGTTAAACTCCTGACTTGCTTTTCCAAGTGCCACCCATTCTGATTCCATGGATGACAACGTTATGGAATGCTGCAGATGACTTCCCCAAGCTACAGCGCCGCCGGCGTAGAGAAACACGTAACCCGTAGTAGAACGACGTGTATTCGGATCTCTCGCCCAATCAGCGTCTGAATACCCGATGAGATCTGCGTCACTGCTGTACTGTATGCGAGCACTCTTGGTACACTTGAGATACCGGAGCACCCTCTTTGCGGCTGTCCAATCTGCTTCAGTAGGCGAGCACACTTTTCGACCTAATATAGACGCACTTACGGCAATGTCCGGCCTCGCACATACCGCCACGTATAGCAGCGCCCCCACAAGACTGCGATAAACCGTGTTGTTTTCAAACGGAGGACTGGAATCTTTTGTTGAGACGAAGCCGGTATCCATTGGACTTTTCGCAGGTTTGGCATCTTGTAACCCGAACCGTTTTGCTGTCTTCTCGATGTAGCCGTCTAGTGTGACGCTGTACTTTCCGTCCTGGCGGACGATCTCCAACCCCAGGAAATAGCTAGGTTCTCCCAGATCCGTGATATCGAATTGCCGCTTGAGAGCTTATTTGATCCAACAACGATGCATCCACACAGCCAAGCAAAATATCATCTACTTACACGAGTAAGGATACTCGTACATTCCCAACCACCTTCGTGTACAGGCACGGATCCGTTTTGCTCTGGCTGAATCCCAAGTCCAGAAGAACGCTGTGAAGGCGCTTGTTCCAGCACCTGGCCGACTGCTTGAGGCCATAAATGCTGCGTCGCAAACGGCATACCAGGTTTTCTTTCCCTTTCTCGGCGAATCCCGGCGGTTGCCTCATATACAACTCCTCCGACAGGTGACCGTACAGGTATGCGGTCTTGACATCCAGATGTCGCAATACCATATTTTTCCGAGATGCTACAGCCAAGAATGTTCGAAGAGTTGCCTGTTTGGTGACTGGGGCAAAGACCTCGTCATAGTCATCACCGTACTGCTGTGAATAGCCTTGGGCCACCAGACGAGATTTGAACTTGATTACTTCACCAGCAGCATTTCTTTTGACCTTATAGATCCACTTAGACCCAACCGCTTTACGACCAACAGGTAATTCCGCTAGTTCCCAAGTTCCATTCACTTTATGCGACTGCAGTTCTTCCGTCATGGCTGCCATCCACTGATCTCTGTCCGGACCAGACAATGCCTCCTTCAGGTTCCTTGGTTCTTCTTCTTCCCGTTGAGCAAAGAAAATATCCTCCAATAGTCTTCGCGGTGGGACTCCCTTTGTAGTCCGCCTTGAGCGGCGGCGAATTTCGTCTTCAGGGAAGCCCTCAAAATCGGATCCTTCAACGCTATCGTCAGTCACAGGTTCAAACTCATTGGCACTGTTGTACGACGCACAGTTGTCGTCATCCGACTCTTCAGGATCATCAACGCGGTTGTGTAGCCGGGGCCCGTGGCGTAGTTGGTCACACGTTCGCTTCATATGCGGATGGTCATGGGTTTGATTCCCAGCCCCGGCACTTGCAATTTTTCGTCAGTTGCCTTTCCCTCGAGAGCAACTGACACTGACCCTCTTCTGAGCCCCATGGCTCAAACGGACCCGGATACCTGGACATCGGCGAACTGCTACTCATAATGGACCCCCAATCGGACTGGAAAGGAACAACGGCCATCCATCATCATCCTTGCGCTCATCATTCTACTAGGTTTAAAGTAGAAAAAGTGAAAGCAGCAGAAAGGCAACCAGTTCGATAAAGTAGAATAGAATCTAGGCGCTGTATAAAATGTAAGTGCAGCTGTCAATTGAAATTGCTCACGTAGTGCCCCAGTGGACAATAGAGCTGTAAATTAGGTTAAGTGATTAAGAATAAAAAAAAACGCGGTTGTCAGCTCCTCTATCAGGCACGGCGGTCGGTAGCACTGGTACAAGTACTTCATCCAGTTGTTTCTTCTTCGCATCCATTCAGCTCAAGGAATTTGGCGTCCCTACTGATTGTAATGCGATTCGAAGCTGTGTCCAAGAAACGCCATGCTTTTCTGCCTTCAGCGTACCCTACGAATACCAGCTTCCTTGCCTTGACATCCAGCTTCCTACGTTTTTCGTCGGGTACGTGTACGTATGCTTGGCTCCCGAACACACGTATCATCGTATAATCCGGCTGTTTACCCCACCATCGTTCGAAAGGCGTACCCTCAATAACAGACGACGGTGTGATATTCAACAAGTAATTTGCGGTGGAAACAGCTTCGCCCCAGAATCGTTTGTCTAATCCTGACTCCACTAGAAGACATCGCAGCATCTCTCCAAGAGAACGATTCTTCCTTTCCGCCTTTCCATTCTGCTGGGGGCTGTAGGGCGCAGTATGTTGTAGGAGTATTCCGTTGTCAGCCAGAAACTTCTTCAGTAC
>NC_085138.1:216227184-216328695 GCF_035046485.1 Aedes albopictus
AATGACTGTTGAGACTCAATGAACTTGTCCACGATGACGTCACACGCCAACTGACAGCATGCTGTGAAACGGTAACTGCGGGCCGTGTTTACTAAAATCACTGCTCACATCTTGCATCCGGCGAGATCCGGTGAGCATCCAGTGAACTTTCAGTCGCTGGATGTTCATGAATATGTCATTTTTTGTAAACATTGCCCGCAGTTAGAGAAGAAAAGAAGAAGCAATCCAGAGAGAAAAGAAGACCGTGGATAAGTCCATACACGGAACCAGAAATCAACCCAAATATAGGTTCTTTTCACTCATATCGGCTCTTCCGTGCGAGAACCCAAATTTGGCTAAGCCACGTTAAAGCTCTGAGTGGGTAGTTTCCTTTTGATCCCGGCAGAAAATTGCAACCCATCGCATAGTTCTTTTTACCTATCGTTGACTTTCGAAAGTACCCTAGTGGGTTGAAATAAACCCACTTTTACGTAAACGGCAAACAACCCAAATTTGGCTTCTCGCACGGACATTATCGGCTAGGTAGCTGCTTCTCGCTTTGTTTTTGACAACATTGCGATGGGGAGAGCGAGGAAACAACCCACTGCTGGGTAAAAAGTTCAAGCGGTTTACTTATTTTTGCGTTCTTTTAACGTATTTTTTAGGTAGTTTGTTTTTTCCGTGTAGGGTAATTGTTCCCATCGTTGCGGTAGTACCTATTGTTGCGGTAATGGCAATTGAGCACTTTTTCGACTGAAATGTTACCAAAAGGTATTTTTAATAGATGTATGGTGCTTAAATTATGAGATTGCACCATTTGTTTGCTTAAGATTTGCCCAAAAACCTATTTTAAAAAAATATTTTCATAAATGTGTTTGCTGCTGTGTTCCTATTGCTGCGGTAGTGTTCCTAATGTTGCGGTATCCCATATGATTTCAATGGGATACCGCAACAATAGGAACAAAATACCGCAACATTAGGAACACATACCGCAACATTAGGAACACAAAGATCTTTCAGATAAAAACGAATAAAATGCTCATAACAACATCAAAGTGGCAATATTTCGTTATTTTCCCGTAGATTAAGGATGGATTTTATTATTTTCAATTCAATCCATGTAAAAAGTTTGCTTGGGGCGATACAATTGTGGTTTAAACATGAACCCAGCGCTTAACTCCTCCATGATCGGATCAATTACCCTAGAGGTGGGGAAGAAGATAAATGGACTTATCCACGGTCTTCTTTTTCCTCAGGATTGCTTTTTCTTTTCTTCTGTAACTGCGGGCACTGTTTACAAAAAATGACATATTCATGAACATCAAGCGACCGAAAGTTCACTGAATGTTCACCGGATCTCGCCGGATGCAAGATGTGAGCAGTGATTTTAGTAAACACGGCCCGCAGTTACCGTTTCACAGCATGCTGTCAGTTGGCATGTGACGTCATCGTGGATAAGTTCATGGACTTATCCACGGTCTTCTTTTTCCTCAGGATTGCTTCTTCTTTTCTTCTGTAACTGCGGGCACTGTTTACAAAAAATGACATATGTATTCATGAACATCCAGCGACCGAAAGTTCACTGAATGTTCACCGGATGCAAGATGTGAGCAGTGATTTTAATAAACACGGCCCGCAGTTACCGGTTCACAGCATGCTGTCAGTTGGCATGTGACGTCATCGTGGATAAGTTCATAGAGCTTGCTGACGTTTATTCACCTTTCTCTTTCAAACATGTAGGCGGAATAGACGAGTGCACCGATGAACTGAATTCATCGCGGTCCGAGAATTTTGACACTACAGCGGGGTCGTTCCCAATCAGAATTGTTCAATTCTGATTGGAAATCTTTCACTTCTGATTGGAAGCGACCCCGCTCTAGTGTCAAAATTCTCGGGCCGCGATGAATTCAGTTCATCGGTGCACTCGTCTATAGGGCACTGCATGAAATTATCTCCTACTCTTTCACTCTTACAGAAATTGTATAAACAAGGCCAAGAAACGTCAAAATCCCATACAAAATCAAAACAATGCAGTGCCCTATAGGATTTGTTGTCATCAGGAAAGGTTTCCCGATGAAAACAAATCCTATGGACTTATCCATGGTCTTCTTTTTCCTCAGGATTGCTTCTTCTTTTCTTCTGTAACTGCGGGCACTGTTTACAAAAAAAGACATATTCATGAACATCCAGCGACCGAAAGTTCACTGAATGTTCACCGGATCTCGCCGGATGCAAGATGTGAGCAGTGATTTTAGTAAACACGGCCCGCAGTTACCGTTTCACAGCATGCTGTCAGTTGGCATGTGACGTCATCGTGGATAAGTTCATGGACTTATCCACGGTCTTCTTTTTCCTCAGGATTGCTTTTTCTTTTCTTCTGTAACTGCGGGCACTGTTTACAAAAAATGACATTCATGAACATCAAGCGATCGAAAGTTCACTGAATGTTCACCGGATCTCGCCGGATGCAAGATGTGAGCAGTGATTTTAGTAAACACGGCCCGCAGTTACCGTTTCACAGCATGCTGTCAGTTGGCATGTGACGTCATCGTGGATAAGTTCATGGACTTTTCCACGGTCTTCTTTTTCCTCTGGATTGCTTCTTCTTTTCATCTGTAACTGCGGGCACTGTTTACAAAAAATGACATATTCATGAACATCCAGCGACCGAAAGTTCACTGGATGTTCACCGGATCTCGCCGGATGCAAGATGTGAGCAGTGATTTTAGTAAACACGGCCCGCAGTTACCGCTTCACAGCATGCTGTTAGTTGGCGTGTGACGTCATCGTGGATAAGTTCATGAACTTATCCACGATGACGTCACACGCCAACTGACAACATGCTGTGAAACGGTAACTGCGGTCCGTGTTTACTAAAATCACTGCTCACATCTTGCATCCGGCGAGATCCGGTGAATATGAACTTATCCACGATGACGTCACATGCCAACTGACAGCATGCTGTGAAACGGTAACTGCGGGCCGTGTTTACTAAAATCACTGCTCACATCTTGCATCCGGCGAGATCCGGTGAACATTCAGTGAACTTTCGGTCGCTTGATGTTCATGAATATGTCATTTTTTGTAAACAGTGCCCGCAGTTACAGATGAAAAGAAGAAGCAATCCAGAGGAAAAAGAAGACCGTGGAAAAGTCCATCCAGTGAACTTTTAGTCGCTGGATGTTCATGAATATGTCATTTTTTGTAAACAGTGCCCGCAGTTAGGGGTCATTCAAATATGACGTCCATCATTTAGGGGGGAGGGGGGGTCTGAGAAATTGTGACACTCCATGTATAAGGTATACAAAATAGCGTGACAGATGGGGGAGGGGGGGGTCTAAAATTCCCGAAAAATGATGGACGTCATATTTGAATCGGCCCTTACAGAAGAAAAGAAAAAGCAATCCTGAGGTAAAAGAAGACCGTGGATAAGTCCCCAAGAACTTATCCACGATGACGTCTCATGCCAACTGACAGCATGCTGTGAAACGGTAACTGCGGGCCGTGTTTACTAAAATCACAGCTCACATCTTGCATCCGGTGAACATTCAGTGAACTTTCGGTCTCTGGATGTTCATGAATACAGTAGACGTTCGGTCGGTGCAAACGGTTTAACTGCAATGCTTTTTAACTGCAAGTCCGGTAAGTGCAACAAATTTGCAGTTATCGCACCGCCAAACGTCAAAATGGTGCGCCATGTTAGCCCTAATGAACAGTCGAATGAATTTTTCGTTCATTTTACGTCAATTGATGGCTTGTTGACACTGTCAGGCGTTGCAGTTATCGGATTTTCGTTCGCTAAGTGAAACGTAAACATGTTGCAGTTATCGAACGTCTACTGTATGTCATTTTTTGTATACAGTGCCCGCAGTTACAGTAGAAAAGAAAAAGCAATCCTGAGGAAAAAGAAGACCGTGGATAAGTCTATAAGAACGCGCGACAAAATATTGACGTCACTATGGACCTACGGTTTTCTTTTTTCCCGTCACTATGGACCACGGTTTTCTTTTTTCCCGAGTTGATTCTTCTTTTCTTCTGCAAATGCGGGCACTGTTTACATAAAAATTCATATAATGACACAATGAACTTATCCACGATGACGTCACATGCCAACTGACAGCATGCTGTGAAACGGTAACTGCGGGCCGTGTTTACTAAAATCACTGCTCACATCTTGCATCCGGCGAGATCCGGTGAACATTCAGTGAACTTTCGGTCGCTTGATGTTCATGAATGTCATTTTTTGTAAACAGTGCCCGCAGTTACAGAAGAAAAGAAAAAGCAATCCTGAGGAAAAAGAAGACCGTGGATAAGTCCATAGACGAGTGCACCGATGAACTGAATTCATCGCGGTCCGAGAATTTTGACACTATAGCGGGGTCGTTCCCAATCAGAATTGTTCAATTCTGATTGGAAATCTTTCACTTCTGATTGGAAGCGACCCCGCTCTAGTGTCAAAATTCTCGGACCGCGATGAATTCAGTTCATCGGTGCACTCGTCTATCATGAACATCCAGTGACCGAAAGTTCACTGGATGTTCACCGGATCTTGCCGGATGCAAGATGCGAGCAGTGATTTTTGTCAACAAAGCCCGCAGTAGTCCATTTTACGAGCCGATTTTATGAATGAATTTTGACAGGAGGTAGTGTCCAATAACCCGTAAAAACCAACATCATCATCAACATTGTTGTCACTTCGTAAAATGGCTCGTTACGCTTTCACATCTTGCCGTTAGTTGGCGTGTGACGTCACCGTGGACAAGTTCATGCGGGCACTGTTTACATAAAAATTCATTTAATGACAAAATCATGAACATCCAGTGACCGAAAGTTCACCGGATCTTGCCGGATGCAAGATGCGAGCAGTGATATTTGTCAACAAGGCCCGCAGTTACCGTTTCACATCTTGCCGTTCGTTGGCGTGTGACGTCACCGTGGACAAGTTCATTTGTGTTTACATTTTTCTTTCCTTACTAATACATAGACATCTCTTCTTCTTCCCCTCCTGTAATATACTCTCATTGGTTGAGACTAGTAATCCTACATGGACTTATCCACGGTCTTCTTTTTCCTCAGGATTGCTTTTTCTTTTCTTCTGTAACTGCGGGCACTGTTTACAAAAAATGACATATTCATGAACATCCAGCGACTAAAAGTTCACTGGATATTCACCGGATCTCGCCGGATGCAAGATGTGAGCAGTGATTTTAGTAAACACGGACCGCAGTTACCGTTTCACAGCATGCTGTCAGTTGGCATGTGACGTCATCGTGGATAAGTTCATTATGGACTTTTCCACGGTCTTCTTTTTCCTCTGGATTGCTTATTCTCTTCATCTGTAACTGCGGGCACTGTTTACAAAAAATGACATATTCATGAACATCCAGCGACCGGAAGTTCACTGGATGTTCACCGGATCTCGCTGGATGCAAGATGTGAGCAGTGATTTTAGTAAACACGGCCCGCAGTTACCGCTTCACAGCATGCTGTTAGTTGACGTGTGACGTCATCGTGGATAAGTTCATGAACTTATCCACGATGACGTCACACGTCAACTAACAGCATGCTGTGAAGCGGTAACTGCGGGCCGTGTTTACTAAAATCACTGCTCACATCTTGCATCCGGCGAGATCCGGTGAACATCCAGTGAACTTTCGGTCGCTGGATGTTCATGAATATGTCATTTTTTGTAAACAGTGCCCGCAGTTACAGATGAAAAGAAGAAGCAATCCAGAGGAAAAAGAAGACCGTGGAAAAGTCCATAGAGATCTGCGGAGGCGGCCATGAACTTATCCACGATGACGTCACATGCCAACTGACAGCATGCTGTGAAACGGTAACTGCGGGCCGTGTTTACTAAAATCACTGCTCACATCTTGCATCCGGCGAGATCCGGTGAACATTCAGTGAACTTTCGGTCGCTGGATGTTCATGAATATGTCATTTTTTTGTAAACAGTGCCCGCAGTTACAGAAGAAAAGAAGAAGCAATCCTGAGGAAAAAGAAGACCTTGGATAAGTCCATGGACTTATCCACGGTTTTCTTTTTTCCCGAGTTGATTCTTCTTTTCTTCTGCAAATGCGGGCACTGTTTACATAAAAATTCATTAAATGACACAATCATGAACATCCAGTGACCGAAAGTTCACTGGATGTTCACCGGATCTTGCCGGATGCAAGATGCGAGCAGCGATTTTTGTCAACAAGGCCCGCAGTTACCGTTTTACATCTTGCCGTTCGTTGGCGTGTGACGTCACCGTGGACAAGTTCATGGCCTTGTTGACAAAAATCGCTGCTCGCATCTTGCATCCGGCAAGATCCGGTGAACATCCAGTGAACTTTCGGTCACTGGATGTTCATGAATGTTTCATTTTATGTAAACAGTGCCCGCATTTGCAGAAGAAGAATCAACTCGGGAAAAAAGAAAACCGTGGATAAGTCCATGAACTTATCCACGATGACGTCACATGCCAACTGACAGCATGCTGTGAAACGGTAACTGCGGGCCGTGTTTACTAAAATCACTGCTCACATCTTGCATCCGGTGAGATCCGGGAACATTCAGTGAACTTTCGGTCGCTGGATGTTCATGAATATGTCATTTTTTGTAAACAGTGCCCGCAGTTACAGAAGAAAAGAAGAAGCAATCCTGAGGAAAAAGAAGACCGTGGAACTTATCCACGATGACGTCACATGCCAACTGACAGCATGCTGTGAAACGGTAACTGCGGGCCGTGTTTACTAAAATCACTGCTCACATCTTGCATCCGGCGAGATCCAGTGAACATTCAGTGAACTTTCGGTCGCTGGATGTTCATGAATATGTTATTTTTTGTAAACAGTGCCCGCAGTTACAGAAGAAAAGAAAAAGCAATCCTGAGGAAAAAGAAGACCGTGGATAAGTCCATGAACTTGTCCACGGTGACGTCACACGCCAACTAACGGCAAGATGTGAAAGGTAACTGCGGACCTTGTTGACAAAAATCACTGCTCGCATCTTGCATCCGGCAAGATCCGGTGAACATCCAGTCGAGATCCAGTGAACTTTCGGTCACTGGATGTTCATGATTGTGTCATTAAATGAATTTTTATGTAAACAGTGCCCGCATGAACTTATCCACGATGACGTCACATGCCAACTGACAGCATGCTGTGAAACGGTAACTGCGGGCCGTGTTTACTAAAATCACTGCTCACATCTTGCATCCGGCGAGATCCGGTGAACATTCAGTGAACTTTCGGTCGCTGGATGTTCATGAATATGTCATTTTTTGTAAACAGTGCCCGCAGTTACAGAAGAAAAGAAGAAGCAATCCTGAGGAAAAAGAAGACCGTGGATAAGTCCATTTGCAGAAGAAAAGAAGAATCAACTCGGGAAAAAAGAAAACCGTGTATAAGTCCATTTGCAGAAGAAAAGAAGAAGACCGTGGATAAGTCCATACGGAAAAGTAGGAATTTTACTTGAGCGCTCTACTTGGCAGCAGAAAACTTTGCTTTAAGGAATAATTTTCTATGGTCCTTGTTAAAAATAAATTCAAATTTCAGCCAGACGCCTGGGTAAATTTTATTCAAATTTGCGTTAACTTTGCGCAAATATGGGTTAATTAAACTCATATTTTGGAAAAGTGCACAACCGCATTTATGGACTTATCCATGGTCTTCTTTTTCCTCAGGATTGCTTCTTCTTTTCTTCTGTAGCTGCGGGCACTGTTTACAAAAAAAGACATATTCATGAACATCCAGCGACCGAAAGTTCACTGAATGTTCACCGGATCTCGCCGGATGCAAGATGTGAGCAGTGATTTTAGTAAACACGGCCCGCAGTTACCGTTTCACAGCATGCTGTCAGTTGGCATGTGACGTCATCGTGGATAAGTTCATAGGTAATATTAACCCATATTTGGGTTACAATTATTCATATTTGTGTCCACATCACCCATATTTAAGTTCTGTTTACCTATATTTGAGTATTTATCATTTCAGGCCAAACATTTCAATTCGCCCCCAAACGTCACCACCCCACCGCAAAATCGCTGCCGTAGAACGATCGACGCGCCACCATTTTTCGAATGTTGGAGAGCACCGGTACCTTTTTCGTGGTGTTGCTTCACCGTAAACAACACCGCGAAGAAGGTACCTACACCCTCCACTATTCGAAAGATGGTGGCGCGCCTATCGTTGCAGTTTATCGTTTGACAGTCAATAGGTCCTATCTGCATTTGAATGGCTCTCTTTGTTCACTTTCTCTTTCAATTATTGCAATTTAATGGTACACTTTTCAACTATTTTTGCAGTACAAATCGAAAGACGATTGTTTTGACCATCGTTCAATGCAAGGAGACAATCATAATACAAATAAACAGCTGAGATATTAACGAAAGAGAGGGAAACCAGAGAGACCCTCTCTTCTGCAGATTGGACCTTTAGACATGTTTGGCCTGATTTACGCATATTTCAGGCCAAACATGTCTAAAGGTCCTATCTGCAGAAGAGAGGCTCTCTTTGGTTTCCCTCTCTTTCGTTAATATCTCAGCTGTTTATTTGTATTATGATTGTCTCCTTGCATTGAACGATGGTCAAAACAATCGTCTTTTGATTTGTACTGCAAAAGTAGTTGAAAAGTGTACCATTACATTGCAGTAATTGGGTTGTTTAGTGAATCAAATATTGCCATTTTGTTTAGCCTAATCGAAAGAGCTCATTTTTCTGAGTATAAGGTGATTTTATTGCGTTCCAATTCCTTTGTTATGATGGTTAAATAAACAAAACAGTTTTAATTTCCGTGGATATAATGACAGTTCAATCGATAAAGTGACAGTTCGCCCCGAACAAAAAAAAATCCCCATACAAACTTTAAATGCATTTTAAAAATAGTTCCCGGGCACCAAAAATGATGAAATTTTGGATTTCGACTCATTTTTTTACGGAGATTACGATTATGCAGTAATCTGGATACCCCTAAAGAACCAAATTGAAAGAGAAAGTGAACAAAGAGAGCCTCTCAAATGCAGATAGGACCTATTGAAATGTTTGGCCTGATTTGCGGTTGTGCACTTTTTGGAAAAAAGGTAAACTGATCTTAGCGTGTACAGGCCGAACACATTTTTGAGCGTAGCCGTTTTTGCGTGCATGTGTCGCGGCGCTCTGTGCGTCGCCAACACAGTCGATGAGCAAGACAAAATTAGCGTGATTTTGAACGTGTTTTTGTTTGCCTCCCTGGATGATAGGTTTTGGAAATCTTTGGATTTCAACACTGATAAAACTAAAAAAAAAAAATCTGAACAAAACTAACTAAATAATAATAACAGTGAAATGGATGAGGAATTGATTATTGCAAACAATGGAATGGATTACATGGATACCGAGGAGGAGGAAAGAACAAACTTTAACAACATAATCGCGGCCTTCAAATGCTACCGGTAAACACATCAACCCTAAATCTGCCGTACTGTAATACTTTGCTGAATATTTGATTTCACAGAGCCAACTCCTTGTGTCATATAAATCGCAGAGAAGCGTACTTGAATACGTTGCCTAACAATCACCAACAAATGTTAATTAAATATCGTGAGCACCTTCAGAAGCTCCGGTACTGTATCGATATGAACAACAAAGTAATCAGGAACATAATTCAGGATGCCGATTGCTTGTTCCAAAATGAAGCGGATTTTGTACGTCAGGGTCATCAAAGCACTGTTCCATCGAAAGTTCGCAGTCAAGACATTCATAAGGTAAGCGGTAAGCAATGATACCGTCAAGGCGCCATTCACCGTGGGGGCTCCATTCACCGTGTGCCTTCGAATATTTTTTCATTATTTCCATATATATTTGTAATTTGTAATTTATTAATCGTACGTAAGCCTGTCAGTTTTACAACTTTGTATCAGGTTAAGGAAAGTTAAACAACACAATTGTGTAACAAAGTTTACAAAGGAAAATTAATCGAACCTACAAATTGAAAACTTGAAATTAACGACAATGTTTGATTTTGAAATAATCTGTCTTTTAGTCTAATGCAAAGATTTCAGTGCTTGTTTGAATGAGGTTAATGCTGGCTTAGTCTTGATTTCTGTCGGTAATCCGTTCCAATGCGATATTCCATAGATTAGCAGGCTCTTCTTACTACTCGTCGAGTGCGCTGGTAACAGGTATGTCCTAGTTCGTTCCATTTGTCCCCGCTGAAGATGCTGCAGGATATACTGCGGTAGTGTTCCATCCCAAGCCTGACGGAAAAAGCAACATATTCGGTGACGGTAGTTGTCAGGTAGATCGTGACCGAGTATAGAATTGCGGACGGCGGCTGTTGTGTCGAAACGATTCATTTTGAAAACAAATCGTATCGCTGACTTGAAACATCTATGCAACCTGTCTCTTAGCTCGGCGGAAAGCCCAGGATAATAAACAACGTCACAGTAGGTGAAAGTAGGTACCACTACAGCTTGCACCAATTTCAGCCGAACCTGGTGCGACAGCACCGGAGTAAACCTCCGAAAAATACGCAGAACGTTGTACGCCTTCATAGTAGCCTCGTTGGTTTGTTCCGTCCACTTAAGATTGTAGTCCATGAGCAGTCCGAGATTAACTACTTTATCTCTTACTGCAATTGCTTCTCCGCAGAATTCAATGTCGATTCCGGGAGTGACTCGTCCCGCCTTGCAGAAAACTATAGCTTGGGTTTTCTTGGGATTTGGGAAGAGGTTGTTTTCGATTGCCCAGCGTTCGATTGAATTCAGGTCTTCGTTGATTGTGTTCACCAGCCTATCTACGTCGTCGATGGGTCCAGATATGTAAATCTGAAGGTCGTCGGCGTACAGGTGATATTCACACTTGAGGGCGGCGGGCAAGCTGTTTATGAAAAGGCTAAATAGTAGTGCGCTAAGGCAGGATCCCTGAGGAGTTCCGTCTGGAAGGATCCTCTCAGAAGACGAATCTGCGCCGAGCTTAACCGTTTGGCTTCTATCTCGCAAAAACGATTGAATTAGTTGAACAGCAGAAGCATCGAATCCGAATTCCTGGTGGAGTTTTTGCTGTAGCTTAGTGTGCTTCACACAATTGAAGGCTAGAGAAAAATCCACGAGTACCATGACAGTGCAGAAGTTATTATCAAAATTACTATATATGTCATGAACCACTTTAGCTAAAGCTGTCGTGGTGCTGTGGTTCTTCCTGTAACCCGACTGGTGCTTATCGAGGAGAGGTGGATTTGCTGCATGTAGGTGTTCAGTTATTTGATGAAGCAGGATCTTCTCTAGCACTTTTGAAATGGCGGGAAGCACACTTATGGGTCTGAAATCCTTTGGCTCGATCGGATTTGTAGTCTTTGGGATTGGAGTAACGATTGCCTTTTTCCAAATGGTGGGAAACTTGTTTGTGTCGATGACGGCGTTAAATAGATTTACTAGAAGCGGTAATATGAACGGGCATAGCATTTTGATAAACAAAATGGGGATATTATCTGATCCCATCGCGTTGGAAGTTATCTCATAAAGCCTTCTTGAAACGTCAGCTGCTTCTGTGTGCTTGAATTTAAAACGTCGCTGAGTGTCGTTCCACCGAGAGTTACAGTTACCGCTTGAAGACGGAGTAGGAGCGGGAACTTGCCTTGATTGCAGATTTGCGTGACCCTCTGCGAAGAATTGGTTCAGTTCGTGAACATCGATTTCGGTCTCCTCTACGTTGTGTTTACGGTTATTGTGAATCCCATCTCTATATATTATGATTGAATGATTTGTAATTTTATTAAAAACGATAACCTGCCAGTATACACTTTAAATGAGGTCAAGGAAACTTACTTATTTTAATATTACTTAGGCTGTGAACCATTTCGCTTGTTCGTTTAACTTTTAGTTAAAATTTGACTTTTCGATAGTTATTTTGAAAATAACCCTACTCGCGAGCAGGGTTAGTCTTGATAGTTCGATAGTTATTTTTTGTTCGCAATGATTTGGCTGCGTACTGCATTTTGTTCCAAATAACTACTCCTCTGTCAAATTTCAAATGGGCCACCGTCGTGGTTATTTTTTAACTCTTCGATGGCAAATAACTATCCAAGTGTCAAATTTTAACTAAAAGTTAAACGAACAAGCGAAATGGTTCACACCCTTAGGATAGATAAAAATTAACAAATTTAGCTACGTTAGAACAAAATGAAACAAATTAACAATATATCAATGAAAAGTGAAAGTTGAATAGTTAAATACTGATTAATTTGGATTTTGCGCAAGCCGTTTCACGGCTGTCTTGAAGGTCGTAATTGTAGGCTTCTGCTTCACATCTGTCGATAGGTTGTTCCAGCAGGCGGCTCCAGCGACGATCAAACTTTTGCCGCTCGATGTTGTGTGCCTCGGGATGATAAGGGAACGGGTTCGTTCCATCTGACCATGCACAAGATGATCTTGGATGTATCCTGGTAGGTTACCATTGTTTCGAATATGAGTCAGAGAGACTTCGAGAGACGTCTTAACAGGTCAGAGGCGTTTATTGAACTGAATCATGAGCAAAAGCAAAGGGCTTACATGGGCGGAAATACAAATATGAACAAGGTTGCCAGTCAGGTTAAAGCTAATTGAATGAATCAAGGTTATTATATCAAGGTATGGTACATAATATAACATCCTCTTTTCTCTTTAAAAATGAATCACTGATCAAGTACAAAATCTTTTAGCTTGCTGGGAATTTTTCTTTCACGCTTCGGCCTGGTACCACCAGAGATGGTAGGAGTTGCGTTGATGGTTGACGGCACGTTTAGCAGCGGTGGTCCTGGTGGTTCAGGTTGAACAACTTCCGAAGGTCCACGGTGTTCTGAATCCTTTGGATCGGCTACAGTAGGTGATTCTTGACATAGTGTTTTTTGCCTCGGACTAGCCAAAGCCAAATCGACAACTGGTACGATAGCACGAGACTCTTCGAGTTGTAGTAGAGCTTTAGGTTGAGACGCTTGTTGAAGAATAGGGCACGTTTCAGGTTCCTTACGCGGTTTGATATGCACCAAATCTCGACGGTAGCTTGAACCGCCGGCGTTGACAACATACGAACGATCGTTGAGTTTGTGATCTACCACTGCCGATGTCCAGGTTTTAGAGTTTTCAGGATGTAGCTGCACTAGCACCGGATCTCCTGTTTGTAGCGTAGGCAATTCTCGAGTTTTCCTGTCATAGTAGTATTTCGTCCTCTTTCTTCTTTCCGCAATAGCCTCCGGTACCGCTTCTGTCACGCACGGGGCCCGAAGAACACCGGGCCTAGTCTATCCTAGAGAACACTACGTAACCCGGTGTTACGCCGCGAAGGAAGCTCTTCGGTGTGACACGCCCTTGATGTAAGTGGTCAGTGAGATTGCGATTTCCAACAACAGACTTGGCTGGTTGTTGTGAATCTAGCTCTAAGTCGAATTAGCCTTGGGAAGGGCCTAGTACCGCGTTAGTTTAGGGGGGCGGCCTATGTTCCGTCTTCAGAAGGGTAATTCGTCCAAAGGGCTTGTATCGTCTAAGTCAAGGTTTTGCCTTTGGAATAGAGAAATCTCTCGGTTCACCCAAGAGAAGTATCTAGACCTTAAGCGCTAGACTTTTTCCTTCAAATAAGGTTGGGAAGGGCCTAGTACCGCGTAGTTTAGGGGGGCGGTCTATGTTCCGTCTTCAGAACCTTATAGAATCAAAAGTCGTTGCGAGGTTTTCGTGAATTTCGGATTGAGGGACAACTTCACCCGAGCGTTTCCAACTCGAAACTTCTGTATTTCCAGCGGCGCAGGCCGCTTTTATAGGGCATGTGGGTCTGGCTACCCACACTTACTTCTAAAGACAAAAAGAGAAGCCAGAATTCTTATTATCTAACTTAAAAATAATATTTTCCCTCCCGCACTATCTGACTTCCATAAGTACGGTCGCCTTTTTATGACTTTCCACACCCAGAGCCTGATCGAGTTATACCCGATAGATGTACGCCGGTTCTACATAATCAACCTACGGTGCATCGATCCTAGCGCTATCAGACCCCCTCACCGCAAGACGGTTGCGCATTCTGTTCCCAAGTCTTTTTTGGGAATTTTATTACCTTGCCGGCGGTCGTCCCTTTGGCCCTTTTTTGATTATCGCTGCCGGTTCCGTGGAATCTAAGCAAGACGAGGCTGGTGGATTGTTTCAATATTGATCAGCTACCTACTGGTAAGCTGACTTGCCACCTAAAGGGAACGCATCTCCGCCTACTGACAAAGGGTAATTATCGCCGCAATTTACGACCTTTCTATTTATTTCCCTTGCGCTTAGCCGCCGGGTGCTTCTATTCTATCTCTTGCGCATTGATCGGTGCAGCCGTGCAGGCCGTGTAAGTGCATCAGGATTCCTGACACACCATCCGATAGGCAACCAGCGTTCATCTATTTTTGTTCTATTCTTTCTTCCTACCGCGCGCGGGTGTCGCTCTGTCGAGGGTGGCGTACATACAGTGTCAAATAGCAAGCTCGGGAAATGCTTGAGATGGGACCCTTTTTCTGCCTTCTTTGCTTCCACAGATTCGGGTTGATGTCAATGCACTTGCTACCGTTGCCCATATGTTGGGTCGGGTTTGTTTGTTTTTTCTCCTTTTCCCTTTTCGGGCGTGTCGACCTAGGTTACTGACCGACGGAAGGTTGATCAGTATTTATTGCTAATTTTGATTGCGAATTATGAAATTACCGCGTCCGCGACATTCCCTCAGCCGTAAAGAATCGTAGAATCCTTTACCTAAACTTAGTGATTTCATAATTTCTTTAGATCCATTTACAATCTTTCATTTTCTTTATCGTGCTTTTACATTAATATGTGTTCGTTCCTCTCTGTTTTTTTATAATATTATTATTATGGATCTTCCTTGTTTTTTGGTCGCTTTTAAGCATTGACATCATCAATTTGTCCTCGTTTTATTATTATTTTATATTGATTTTGATGTGCAAATATGTTTGCATTTCCTGCATATAATTAATCGTGATTATTAATGTATTTTTCTTTTTTGTTTGCTTTGTTTTTTTTTTTTTTTTTTTTAATATGTGTAATTGAACTAAGCCTACTTCCACACTTGTTGATTATAATCGAATAATTGTCATAATTTCATTTTATTATTATTATTATTATTATTATTATTATTTTTATGTATTCGATATATTATTATTCATTATTCATTGTTATATATGTAGACGCCTCTTGCTCTGGACGCTTCGCCGCTAAGGCCGGGCTGGCCGTGAATATGTCTCCTTCTGGTGAGTTGATAGCCAAAGTCGAATTGCCCTTTGGCTTACTTGTTGAGGTCGGGATAGCCTTCAGTTGTGATATTTGGCGAGGCGGATTGCCCTCAGCCGTGTTGATTGTTGATTCTTCTCGCCAGGTGAATGATACTTGGCGAGACGACTGCCCTCAGCCGTGTCGATAGTTAATGGTCGTCCAGTTCGATGTCGCTCGTAAGGTTTGTGATACTTGGCGAGGCGGGTTGCCCTCAGCCGTGTTGATCGTTAATTATTGTTGGTTCGACGTCGCTCACAAGGTTGTGATATTTGGCGAGGCGGGTTGCCCTCAGCCGTATTAATGCGTAATTTTGATGTTGCTCAAGGGTTTGTGATATTTGGCGAGGCGGGTTGCCCTCAGCCGTGTTGCTTTCCTCTGTTCTAAAGGTCGGCTTGACCCCTAGTCGTCTTTTCGGATTATAACTTCGGGAGGATCGGGATGATCCTTCGCCTTATATTTTCTCCTCGGTCCTCTGACTCGTGGATGGGCTGTCCTGTCTTGGGTTGGCGTTAGGTCTCATTGGCTTAATTGACTTTCGGATTTCCGGTTGTGCCTTCTGTTGATTCTCGGGAAGTAACGTCACGCGAATCTCCTCCAGCTCGTTGCTCGCTACCTCATGCTTCTTCCTGTTAATATTCTTCAAAGTATTTCGGTGAGATAAAAATGATGTCATGGAATCCCAAAACGAAGCCATGAGTTGCCATCCAAACCCATAAATGTCGTAAAGGATACGACCATGCATTATAGTGTCAATCAGGAATTTTATTCCTCTTCCAATCAGGTATAAACCGATCATGGTCGAGGTCACATTTCCCAGCCACGTTGATATGGACAGTAGTTTATCCCAATATTTTTGTACCATGTTGTCGATAAGTTTCTCTGACACTAGCGCGTCAAAATGAAACCCTTGTTTATTTGGATTCTGGCCCGTTAACATTTTGTGCACCACATTAGATGCAATTCGTCGATCTCCCTGATCATAAATCATGGTTCGCATCTTCCGAATGCTTTCCTTGTCGTATATTCCACTTTCCATCAAGTTTGGTAGTGGTGTGTATCGCCATTTTGTGACGATTTCCGTTGCAAGTTTATGTGGAGGTATTGCTTCTCTTATTTTCCCATCAAAGGTATACCATCTTCCCCCAAATTTAAATTTGGCCGGAAGAAGTGGGGTGCATTCTATTTCTGTTCCCCTCATTTGCAAAGTTCTTGTAACAGGAGTTAAGAACATAGTGTTATTTCCATATTTTACCGGAAGTTCCTGGTAACATCGTTCTGATGCAAATGGTTGTACGTATACAGGTTTACACTGTAATACGTGAAGAACTTCTCCTGCCACTACTGCTGAAAATCCTGTACGACGCATTATGCTAGTTACGAATTCCATTGGGTTTATTCGTGCTAGCGTTAGTTTTGTTTCCAACAAAGCTTTATCTAGTTTACACATTTCCGTCATTACGGTCCTGTACACGTCGTCCAGCCTTTTTCCAATATAATTTTCTACCAACGTTATTTTGGAGTTAAAATACGTGAATAGGTCATGATTCCTGACATTTTCCGGTCTGCGGCTGAACGGTGACTTAAATGATGATGATTCCAGAATAAATATTCTGGGGTGATCGGTAGCATGTCCTTTATAGCAACATATTTGGGTTGCTTGCTTCGTACGGATTGAGAACAAGTGTGAATCCGAAATGGCTGTGTAAACTGCCTGTCTACTTGACTTATCGGTATCCTCGTCTGTGGTTTTATTCACGTTACCTTCGTAAATGACCTCAAACTCGGTGTCCTCACAGCGCTGACTTAAGCTTACTTCCCAAGTTGAATACCCGTCTTCGGAATCTAAACATTTTCCGTGAGAGTATGGACATACTATACCATGTCGTAAAAGTATTTGGTCGTTTTCATGGTCTACCGTGGCTATATAATTGTATAAAGCTACTTCATACTCAAAATATACCAACGCATCTAGCCATGTATATTCAGGAGTTTTATACACTCCACCACTACAATGACTGGACCAGACACTTCCGACTACCAGAGTTTCTCCTCTGGTGGTATGATTACGTTTCAGTTCGTTTAGTCCGACGTTAAATGTCAATGGAAGTGTTCCGAGTAAATGTATTCGTTTGCATTCCTCGGGTGTAAATTCCTTCACTATATAAGCGTATCTTCTCTCATAATCAGAAGTATGAGAGTGTATACCTCAATGCTTAACTATACGCTTAATTATTACCTTACATTGGTATACCATAGCGCTACTCTTAGCGCTTCTCTGAAGTACTTGAATCGGTACTTCTACCGTAGTAAGGTTTTTAATAGTGGGTATGCAAGAATCCACGTCCAGCAGAGAATAGCTGGTCATATTGATGTCAGGATTAGCGCAATCATAAGCAATTAATCCTGAGGGTTCCGATCCAAACACGGTCCCTATGCAAAATAACATCATTAATGCCTTAAGGGCCCCTCCTGAAGAGAATCGAATTTTCTTCGATGGAACTTCGTTCCCGCGCGACGTCTGGTTCTTTTCTTTGTTTACCTTATCGTTCCAACGATCGCGCATCTCTTTAACTTTGTCAACGTCTATCTTACGGCGCTCTCCCCAGGAATTAAAGCTTATTTTAGCTTTCTCCTGGTGAGATTCCGCTTCAGGGTCCTTCAGAATCCTTTCTGGATTTACTATTGCGTCTTTTGGAAGTGTTTTTACCCATTCCTTCTCGGTAGGTTTTCTTCCTTTTATTGCTCGTGAGGTTGTTGGAAGTTCCAGCTCCTCATGGGCGTATGCTTCACGATGATGATTGACGATGCATATATCCTTTATTTTTGGATACTTGAGTTTTGCGATCGTCTTTGATTCAATTCGTGGAATCAATTTGTGAATCTTACCGTTCAACTTACGATTGGATTCTGATTTGTGCGGTTTAGACTGAGGTTCCGTTCTTACAACGTTTTCGTTTGAAGGGAGCTCTGACTGATGATTAACGGGAGCAGGAGCCGAATTTGGTTCCTGTTTCGCGTTATCATCGGCCTTGTTCTTTACATCCAAGACTGCTATCTTTGTGGCAGGTCTGGAGTATATACCTTGTATAGTTTTGACTTGAGCGGATCGTACTTGTCCGTCCGCTGCTCGTTTTACTTCTATTATTCTTCCCTTTAGCCATTTTCCTGGATGTGTTTCTTTGTCCGTTATAAGCACAATGTCTCCCTCTTTTAGTGGCTCAACCTTCTTTGTCCACTTATTGCGCTTTACGAGAGTTGGTAGGTACTCCTTCTGCCATCGTACCCAAAAGTGTTGAGAATATTGATTTATTCTCTCGTACTGTTTTTTCGTTAAGCATCCGGTAGGGATGGAATAAGGAGGCGCATATTCGCCAGCTCTTCCAATTAGGAAATGAAACGGCGTAAGAGGCTCCTCATCTTCGCTTTCTAATGATATGTGAGTTAATGGCCTAGAGTTCAATATAAATTCTGCTTGGATAAGAGCAGATCTTAATTCCTCTATTGTAGGCCTTCGTGTTTGGGTACACTCTGGTATAGCCTTAAGACATCTTTTAATTCCCTGGATCAACCTTTCCCATGCTCCTCCAAAGTGCGGAGCGGCGGGAGGATTGAATGTCCAGTTTATTTCCATTGACGCCGCAATTCCTCCGCCCAATTTTTTATTGATTTCGTCTATGTCTGCTTTCATCTCCTTTTCGGCCCCAACGAAATTGGTTCCATTGTCGCTGTAGAGATGTTGAACCTTTCCCCTGCGGTTCTGGAAATTCTTCAGACATACGAGGAAGGCATCGGTATCTAATCTTTCTGCTAGCTCGACATGGATTGCTCTAGTAGACATACAAGTAAAAATTACTCCCCACCTTTTTTCTGTGGAGCGTTTTACTTGGACTTCGATTGGACCGAAATAATCGACTCCTGTATGCGTGAATGGATATGCATACATAGCTGTGCGACATGGCGGCAAAGGTGCCATTTGAGGCGGTACCGGTGTAGCACGTTTGTTTTTACAGTACTGACAATCTCGTTTAACCTTCTTCAGTACTGTCCTTGCCCTTATAATCCAATATTTTTGTTGGATTGCTCCTAACACAACGTTATCCCCTTGATGGAGATATCTTTCGTGATATTCCTTAACCAGCAACTGCGTTATATAGTGCTGGTTAGGTAATATTATGGGCATTCGAGCTGACTGTGGTATTGCTGTTGCGTTTTGTAGCCGGCTTCGAGCTCTCATTACCCCGTACTCATCTAATGTCGGTATCAGGGCGGCAATGTTACTTGAGGTCGTCAAGTCATTATGTTTTGTGAGATCTTCCATTTCACGAGTGAACTCCTCCCATTGAGCCTTTCGTATTATAGCGTGCTCAGCTGCCATCCTATCATCATAGGTTATGGTTGGTATGAATTTTTGTTTGTTCTTCACCCAATCAACAAATTTTTTAAGAAGGGTTATATTCTTAACCAATTTATTCCAATCGGAATAATAGCATTCGTTTATATACTCGAATTGCTGACTGTCATGCGTATGTATAAGCATCACATCTTTAATTTCTTCCAGCGTGCCCGCATTAAATTTGGATTTAGGCCATTCGTCTTCTTTATTCCATAAGAACGATGGTCCGGTTAACCATTTTGTTTTGCCATTTACTTGCTTCGTTCCTTCATCCGCTGGGTTTTGACCGGTGGGCACGTAGCGCCACTGGTCCATTTTGGTTACATCCAATATTTCGCCCACTCGGTGAGCTACGAATTGTTTATATTTTCTGTGGTCAGAGTGGATCCATGCTAAAACCGTTTGCGAGTCCGTCCAGTAAATTACTTTGGCAGGAACTATTCGGAGTTCTTGCATTATTGTTTGCGCCAATCTTGTCCCTAACACCGCGGCTTGCAACTCGAGACGTGGGATTGACATTTTCCGTATAGGGGCTACCTTAGCTTTGGCTGCCATAAGTTTTACGTTGACCGTTTGTTCATTTGCGCCAATACTTCTTACGTATGAGGCGGCTGTGAAAGCGTACTCCGAGGCATCAACGTAGGTATGTAACTCAAATCTGTTTGCATGACCTGATAATATCCATCGTGGTACCTTTATGGCGTTAGCCTGTTTTATGATTGTAAGGAATTGTTTCCATTGTTTATAGGAGCTGTCGGACAGGAATGAATCCCAGTCTGGTCTGACATTTCTATATGCAATTTTTGCATTAAAATTTTTCCATGTATGGTCAAATTGGAAATTAATCCCATAGGATCGTAAATGCTCATGACGAAAGACAACACCTCTCTCATTGTTGGAGGTCTTGCGTTCGATCGGACAGCGTCCGGTAATCGGTTGAAGTTTAATTTATAGCTGATGCAATCTAGAATGGTATCCCAATATACACCCAACACCTTTTCGCCTTGTGACTCCTTATCCTCGAATATCTTTACAGGGTTAACCTGTACTCTATTCGCTGGTAGTTCCGACAAAACAGTCTTGTTGTTGGATATAAAATTCCTTATAAAAAAGCCTGCGTGTTGGTGTATCTTTATCACTCCCTTTGCTGTTTCGACGGCTTCCTTCGTGGAGTCGAAACTATCAATATAGTCGTCAACATAATGTTGTTTGACTATGGCTTGTGCCGCCTTAGGTAACACCTCCTTGAATTGCTCGGCATTATGATTCTTCACAATTTGAGCGCAAGCAGGCGAGCAGGTAGAACCAAATGTCATGACTTGCATTACGTAAACGTCTGGTTCCCTAGACTGATCACAATCTCTGAATAAGAAGCATTGTTTACGTTGGTCTTGAGGTCTAATTTTAATCTGGCTGAACATCTCTTTGATGTCCCCAGCTATTGCTATGCGGCCCTCTCGGAATCTCATTGTTACTCCTAGGGATGACGTCGTTGCATCAGGTCCCGATAAAAGTGCAGAGTTAAATGAAACTCCCTTTACTTTGGCAGCGGCATCAAAAACTAATCGTGGCTTTGGGGGATTTTTGTTCTGATTTATGACGATAAAGTGGGGCAAATAATATGCATCCTTATGCCATTCGATTCTCTCTGCAGGGGATAGCTTTCTGACGTATCCCTTATTCTTGTAATCGTTCATGGTTTCGAGTAGCCACTCTTTTAATTTTAAGTTGCCCTTCAGCTTTTGTTCTTGCCCAACCAGGCGCTTCAATGCTTGCTGGTAGCTGTCTGGGAAAGTGAAATTGTCTTGCTTCCACAATAATCCAATTTCATAGCGGTTCCCGTCGTACTTTAGGGTTTCCGCAACAATTTTATTCGATCTTTTGACGTCCTCTGATTCTGGTAGATTTTCGGGAACCTTAACCCCGAAATCTTCAACTGAGAAGTAATGTTGCATCAATTCATGAGCCTTCTCTTCTTCATGGATCATTAGCGCATGATCCTCGTGAATGTTTTTGCTTATGTTACCGAATATTAACCACCCTAGCGGGGTTTCTATTGCCATCGGCTGGTTTGGCTCTGCGAATCGTCGGTCTGTTGGCATCAAGAGATGGCTGTGATTCAGACCGATCAGCAGTTTGGGCTGGGCCTTTTTGTAACTATGTATCGGTAAATCTTCCAAATGAGGATATTCTTCTACCATCTCTTTATAGTCGATGGTTTGGACAGGCAACTGAAGATTCTTTGCCGTCCTGACATTGTCTAGCGTGAACTCGCGTCCGCTAGTTCCTTTTATCTTTAATTGCACCCTTTGACTTTGCTTTTCTTCTCTAGAAAAGTCTTGTGTCCATTTGATTTTCAGTGGGGCAGGAACCCCTTCCAGCTGAAGCTGATGTATAAGTTGCCTATCTACTAAGGTCAATGAAGAACCGGGATCTAGAAAGGCGTATGTGCGAGTTTCGCGATCACCATTTCGGAGTGTCACCGGAATAATCTGGTAAAACACTTCTGACATAAATTGGTGATGCAGGTGCGTCCTAGCAATTGCTGGCTTTGTATCTTGCTCCTTTACGGGTTTATTTTTATTCTCGCTTTTTTGTGGCGTTTGGTTATAATGGAGCATTCTGTGATGCCTTCCCTTACATCCATAATAACCACATAATTTGTTTAGTGTGCACGGTCCACCATGTCTCTTTAGACATGTGAAGCATACATACTTTTTCTTCAACGTTCTTGACCTCTCCCATGGTGATAAGCCCCGGAACTGGGAGCATTCTTCTATCCCATGAGATCCGTTGCAAATATAACAACGGTTGTGGGTTTCCTGATGCAGGTTTATTCTATTACGCCGTTCTGCCTTATTTGCCTTGGTTTTATGAAGTCCAGCAAATCCTTAAGGGTCATGATGGAATTCCCTTGCTTCGATTTGTGTTGCATGGACTCCATCCATTTGACTTGTTGCTCGTATGGCAACTTACTAACAATTTCTTCTATCAGTCGAGGATCTCGAAGATACTCTTGTTGCTTCATGGCCTCTAGGTGAGATACTAAATTCTCCAAGGCGTCAGCACTTTCAATTATAACGTAAGATCCACCGGATCTTATGCGCTCGATATCCTCTCGCAATTCCTTGTAAATCTTCTTAAATTGCCCGAATTGCTTTTCGAGTCGATCCAAAATTTGTTGAATGTTGGATGGATCGAGCATTAGTGCTTGGACGCTTCTAGCAGCAGTCCCGCTTAGGGCTTGCTGCAATCGGATTAAATTCTCTGAATCCGTATACTCTCCGGATTCGGTTGTTTCTAAGAAGCGCCGTTTGAAAATTGGCCATTCTCTGGCGATGCCGGAGAAGGTTGGCAATGATTGGAGTTGTCTTCTCATTAGTACAGACAACACCTTTCCTTCAGATACATGATTGTTATCTAAGGATTCGTTAGAGGATGTCTTTTCGCGGGCTTGTTTCAAGACTTCCGCTAGACCCTTTAGCACGTCTTGCTTAGAGTCTTCCTCCTTCTCTTTATTCTGCATTTCTTGTTTAATGTGATTTAATTCCAACTCCAAGGAGGTTGAATGAACCTCGGATCTCCGCTGAGCCTTGGTTCTCTCCTCCAATTCCCTTTGTAATTGCTGCAACTGTTTGTGCATGTTAATTATGGCGGATTCATCCTCTTCACATTGGATGCAAAGCCATTTTTGTTTTGGGCCTGGCAATTGCTCGAGGCCTGTACATTTTTGATGGAACCAATGATCACATTTATCGCATGCGATCATACTATCGTTTCCATCAGGGCTTGTGCACAAACGGCAGTGCCCATTGTCATTTATTACGAACTTACTGTTGCGCGGCATTTTGTTGTCCTTTATGGACTATTTAATGCAGCAATATCTGAGCGGCTTATTGTGCCGTTAGGAGTGGTTTTATTAATTGCCTTTAGTGGCTCGATGCGCCTTGAATCTGGCTTATCCTTGATCGGCTTATGGGTGCCGTCAACCTGGCTTACCGCCTTGGGTTTAACGATTTTCGGTTTAATTGGCTTACCGCCTTGAACCCTGATCGGCTTATTGGTGCCGTCAACCTGGCTTAACGCCTTGGGTTTACGAATTTTGATTTAATTGGCTTACCACCTTGAACCCTGATCGGCTTATTGGTGCCGTCAACCTGGCTTAACGCCTTGGGTATACGAATTTTGATTTAATTGGCTTACCGCCTTGAACCCTGATCGGCTTATTGGTGCCGTCAACCTGGCTTAACGTCTTGGGTTTACGAATTTGGATTTAATTGGCTTACCGCCTTGAACCCTGATCGGCTTATTGGTGCCGTCAACCTGGCTTAACGCCTTGGGTTTACGAATTTTGATTTAATTGGCTTTCCGCCTTGAACCCTGATCGGCTTATTGATGCCGTCAACCTGGCTTAACGCCTTGGGTTTATGAATTTTGATTTAATTGGCTTACCGCCTTGAACCCTGATCGGCTTATTGGTGCCGTCAACCTGGCTTAACGCCTTGGGTTTACGAATTTTGATTTAATTGGCTTACCGCCTTGAACCCTGATCGGCTTATTGGTGCCGTCAACCTGGCTTAACGCCTTAGGTATACGAATTTTGATTTAATTGGCTTTCCGCCTTGAACCCTGATCGGCTTATTGGTGCCGTCAACCTGGCTTAACGCCTTGGGTTTATGAATTTTGATTTAATTGGCTTACCGCCTTGAACCCTGATCGGCTTATTGGTGCCGTCAACCTGGCTTAACGCCTTGGGTTTACGAATTTTGATTTAATTGGCTTACCGCCTTGAACCCTGATCGGCTTATTGGTGCCGTCAACCTGGCTTAACGCCTTGGGTATACGAATTTTGATTTAATTGGCTTACCGCCTTGAACCTTTACAATTTTTAATTCAACTTCAAGTTTTGCAGGTCTTTTGCTAAAGCCTGCTTATATTTTGCGGCTAGAGGTTTTGGTTGCTCGTATCTTAATTTTGATATCGATTGCATCACCTCTTTTTGTTTATTTGTACCGGGCCACAAGGTTAACTTGTAATGCCTAGTTTCGACTAATTTGTTGTCCGCAATTGGCTTGTTTAACCAGCGCTTGTGACTGGGACTTTGACTAATTTTATGGAATTGTCGGTCCCGCTCGTTAAACACTTCGGCGACGTCCTTAACAACTTGTGTAGGATCGCCACCAGGCATATTCTTGAATAAGTGTAAGATTTAAATGTAAAGGTTTAGTGAGAAGTTTCTTCTTTAAGTTTTTTCGGATAAGGGATTTTCTTTCCGTCTATTTTCTTTTCACTTAAGGCATGCAAATTCCACGAACTTTGAGGTGTCGCTAACCTTTGACTTACCTGATTATCACTGGCACTTACACTTCTAACTCGCGATGCTCCTCTCTGGAGCCACCAAACTGTCACGCACGGGGCCCGAAGAACACCGGGCCTAGCCTATCCTAGAGAACACTACGTAACCCGGTGTTACGCCGCGAAGGAAGCTCTTCGGTGTGACACGCCCTTGATGTAAGTGGTCAGTGAGATTGCGATTTCCAACAACAGACTTGGCTGGTTGTTGTGAATCTAGCTCTAAGTCGAATTAGCCTTGGGAAGGGCCTAGTACCGCGTTAGTTTAGGGGGGTGGCCTATGTTCCGTCTTCAGAAGGGTAATTCGTCCAAAGGGCTTGTATCGTCTAAGTCAAGGTTTTGCCTTTGGAATAGAGAAATCTCTCGGTTCACCCAAGAGAAGTATCTAGACCTTAAGCGCTAGACTTTTTCCTTCAAATAAGGTTGGGAAGGGCCTAGTACCGCGTAGTTTAGGGGGGCGGTCTATGTTCCGTCTTCAGAACCTTATAGAATCAAAAGTCGTTGCGAGGTTTTCGTGAATTTCGGATTGAGGGACAACTTCACCCGAGCGTTTCCAACTCGAAACTTCTGTATTTCCAGCGGCGCAGGCCGCTTTTATAGGGCATGTGGGTCTGGCTACCCACACTTACTTCTAAAGACAAAAAGAGAAGCCAGAATTCTTATTATCTAACTTAAAAATAATATTTTCCCTCCCGCACTATCTGACTTCCATAAGTACGGTCGCCTTTTTATGACTTTCCACACCCAGAGCCTGATCGAGTTATACCCGATAGATGTACGCCGGTTCTACATAATCAACCTACGGTGCATCGATCCTAGCGCTATCAGACCCCCTCACCGCAAGACGGTTGCGCATTCTGTTCCCAAGTCTTTTTTGGGAATTTTATTACCTTGCCGGCGGTCGTCCCTTTGGCCCTTTTTTGATTATCGCTGCCGGTTCCGTGGAATCTAAGCAAGACGAGGCTGGTGGATTGTTTCAATATTGATCAGCTACCTACTGGTAAGCTGACTTGCCACCTAAAGGGAACGCATCTCCGCCTACTGACAAAGGGTAATTATCGCCGCAATTTACGACCTTTCTATTTATTTCCCTTGCGCTTAGCCGCCGGGTGCTTCTATTCTATCTCTTGCGCATTGATCGGTGCAGCCGTGCAGGCCGTGTAAGTGCATCAGGATTCCTGACACACCATCCGATAGGCAACCAGCGTTCATCTATTTTTGTTCTATTCTTTCTTCCTACCGCGCGCGGGTGTCGCTCTGTCGAGGGTGGCGTACATACAGTGTCAAATAGCAAGCTCGGGAAATGCTTGAGATGGGACCCTTTTTCTGCCTTCTTTGCTTCCACAGATTCGGGTTGATGTCAATGCACTTGCTACCGTTGCCCATATGTTGGGTCGGGTTTGTTTGTTTTTTCTCCTTTTCCCTTTTCGGGCGTGTCGACCTAGGTTACTGACCGACGGAAGGTTGATCAGTATTTATTGCTAATTTTGATTGCGAATTATGAAATTACCGCGTCCGCGACAGCTTCCGTGACATTGGGAATGTACTTCTGCACTACAGCCGGAACTCCACAGCGAGTACTTCGAGAGAAGAGTCGATTGACCGGACTTCTGCCAATTTTGTTGGGAGTGTTTCTCCAGTGCAACAGAGTGTACCAAAGATTCTCGCCAGTGTCTTCAGCCTTCAGGATCAAACGTTTCATGGTCTTAACCGCCGCTTCCGCTTTCCCGTTAGCTTGTTGATGATTGGGGGCGGATGTGGAATACTCAAAATTCCAGATTCGAGCCATTTCCTTCATCTCTTCGTTGATAAAATTGGTTCCGTTATCGGTTATTACCAATTGCGGGCTACCATGTCGGGAGAAGTTGACTCGGCAGGTCTCAACTGTACTTTTGCCTGACAGATCCTTCAGTATATCCAATTCCACGAAGTCAGAATAATGGTCGACTGTCACAAGAAAGTTTCGTTTCCTTCCTGCATAGTCAGCAAAAAACACATCCATTGAGACAACTTGCCATGGGTAAATGGGAATCGCATGGGTTTGCATTGGTGGTTTTGGCTGACTAGGAGCGTATTTTGCACAAATTTGACACTCTTTGACGACATCAATGATTTGCGAGGACATGCCAGGCCAGAATACGTTTTCTCGTGCCAACTTCAAGGTCGATTCTATTCCACTATGGCTGACATGTACCCGATCTACCATAGATCGCTGAATAGAATGGGGTATGACGATTCGATCATTCCTGAAGATAAGACCGTCCTGCGTCGAAAGCTCTCCGCGGTACTTGAAATATATCTTGGTATTAGCTGGAACACGCCCGATCACCCTTGGCCAGCCGTTCCGAATGTAGTCCAACACGTTCTGCAAGGCAGCGTCTTGAGATGTTGCTTCGACAATGTTCTCCAGACAGCTATCGGAAACGCTGAGGTAGCTCGACAAATCCAAATTCTCCAGCTGACGGAACACACGAAAGATGTTCAACTTGTTGTAGGTCTTGAGCTCATCGTCGTCAAAAGGGACTCGGGATAGGGCATCAGCCACAACGTTTTGTTTGCCAGTCACATATTGAATTTCGAGGTTGTACCGTTGAAGGTTCAATAACATGTGCTGTAATCGTTTTGGGGCGGTTAACAATGGCTTATTGAAAATGTTTATGAGAGGCTTGTGATCCGTTTTGATAATGATTCTTGGGTTTCCGACTACTAACTGATCATACCGGGTACAGGCGAAAACAATTGCTAAAAGCTCCTTTTCAATTTGAGCGTAGTTCTTTTCGGTGCTGGTCAAAGTACGGGAGGCATAACCTACTACACCACCCTTTTGGAACACCGCTGCACCAAGTCCATAGGAACTAGCGTCACACTCGATCACTACAGGTTGGCTGACATCATAGTACTGGAGAGCTGCAATATCCGAGACTAGACCTTTTAGCTTAAAAAATTCGTCATTTTGCACTGAGGTCCATTGCCAGGAAACTTTCTCCGAAATTAACTTCCTCAAATTAGTGCAATGTGTGCTCAGATTTGGAATAAACCTACTTAGTTATCATTCCAACGAAGCGGTGAAGTTCAGCTCGGTTAGATGGGACCGGATAGTTAACTATGGAAGAAACCTTTGCTTCATCTGGTCGTAGACCTTGATTGGAGAGTACGTGACCATAGAACTTAATGGAAGTTTCACAGAGTTTCAACTTTGATCGGTTAAGTCTCACGTTGTTCTCTTGAAGTCGGACTAACAGCTTTTCAAGGTTCGCGTTATGATCTTCCAAAGCCTCTTGTAATGTATCGCCACAACCAAATATCAAAAGGTCATCTGCCAAACATTCTACGCCCTTCAAGCCCTGAATAATTTCTTGCAGCTTAGTCTGAAATATTTCAGGAGCCGACGAAATCCCAAAAGGCAATCGAAGCCACCGGTAGCGTCCAAAGGGAGTCCAACATGTCGTCAATTTGCTACTACTTTTATCTAGAACGACGTGCCAAAATCCTTTCTTGGTGTCGACTGTCGAGAAAACTTTGGCTCGTCCTAGCTCTGGTAGGATTTCATCGAGGGTTACAAATTGGAGGTTGGGACGCTTTAAGGCCTTGTTTAGTGGTATTGGATCCAGACAAATACGAAGGGACTGGTTTTCTCCGCTGCCCCGCCGAACAAGTAGAAGCCCAGACAACCAGTAATCGTATAAGGCGTTGCATAAGATGATAAAGTGGAGGCCATATGCATGCATGCCTCCATTTAGGCGCATGTAAAATGTACGCATATCGCCTCCACTTTAACATCTTATGCAACATCTTATACGATCACTGGTTGACTGGGAGGTTACTCACCCAATCAGTGTGGTCATACTCCCTGGTAATTATTCCATCCTCAGAGAGCTTGTCCAGTTCAAGTTTAAGCTGGTCACGAAGCGCAATTGGCACGCGTCGTGGTTGCTGGATGACTGAAGGAACGCTGGTGTCGACTTCTAGCTTGACTTTTCCAGGCATTTTACCATAACCCTGAAAAATACCACCGAACTTGTCGACGATCGCTTCCGCTTTAATTCGGTAGATTTTTAGCACTTCTTCATCACTTGATTCCACTAATGGTGACGTTGGTACCACTGACACCGCCTTACAAAACTTTATCAGTCCGAGGGTGGTGCATACCCGGAGCGACAACAAGGGACCGTGATTTACATCAACGACCTGTAGCACTAATCGATACTTCTTCTCGTATTTGCACAACAGTTTCACTTGTCCGAGTACTTTAATCGAGTTTCCACCAAAAGCCTGTAGCCTGAATGGTGATGGCAACAACTGCGGATTCGGGTCACCAAGCAGCTTGCACAACCACTCGCGTCCGATAAGACTTGTGTTCGCTCCTGTGTCCAGTTCGCACTTCACTTTGTTCCATGTTTTCCCGATTTTGAGTCGAACTTCCATCACGTTGCCGCCTTTCATAGAGTTGTCATAAATTTTGCCGATTTCCCCTTCGACCTCCGAATCATCCGAATCTTCATCATCACTGCACTGCGAATCTTCATCACCCGAGCTGTTACTGCTGCCGTCACACATTTCACTTTTCGCGACTTCTTCTTCCTTGATCTCTGGTCGATACCAGCACGACACACTTTTTTGTACTGATTTTTACCACCACACTTTTGGCATTTCTTGCCATATGCCGGGCACGATCCTTTGGCGAAAACATGCCATTCGCCGCAAAATTTGCATTTGCGGGTTTTTTCACATTTCACTTTTTGTACATCTTTCTTTCCATCTAACGAAAGCACTTGGGTATGTTTTGTCGTAATTTCTTCGATGCGGCACAAATCAACCGCTTTCGCCGCCGTGATGTCGACCATAGTGAGCATCTTCGATTTCAAGTGTGGCCATTTATTCGAAGTTACAATTTTGTACGTTAACATTTCACTCTCCAACACTCCGAAATGGCACACCTTTGCCATAACCTTCAAACGCGATACGTAATCATCAATGCACTCGGAAGATAATTGAGAAGCGGTAAAAAAATCCAGACGATCCACTATCACGTTCCGCGCACTAACGACTTTCCGCTTTATTGCTGCGAGTACACTGTCTGACGTACGTTTATCATCTTCCGTAAGTTCAAAGTTAAAGTATTTTTTCAAAGCCGGCGCACCCACGATCGACAGCAAAAAGCTCACTTTTTTAGCATTTTCTTGTACCGGCCAATTATCCATGCCGACCGCTGTGGCATAGTTCTTCCAGTTAGCTTCAAAAAAGCTGAAATTCTCCTCCATGTCACCTTCAATCGCCAGTGGAGGAGGAAGCGGAACACTTGGTGACACTGGAGCAACTGCCGCCTGTGGCTGATCATTTTGAACACGGCGCATAAACTCCTCGAAAAGTTTATTTTGATTCTGAAGCAATTTGCTGAACTCCTCCATTTTGGTTTAGCTCTTGCGAATCGGAATGAAGGAAATATGTGGCGTAGGAAGCCCTCACAAACACACGCGCAATACTCGGAGATTTTTACACCATCGACCGATTCTCTGCCGTGTCGGTTTCCACCGTGGATTCCACGCACTCGATTCCTTTTTATATCGCCGATTACAACTGCAACCGAACTTGTTCGCACTAATGCCGTGAACCGATACGTTTTTACTAGATCGCGATCACCGCGAGAACTTCTGACACCATGTTTCGAATATGAGTCAGAGAGACTTCGAGAGACGTCTTAACAGGTCAGATGCGTTTATTGAACTGAATCATGAGCAAAAGCAAAGGGCTTACATGGGCGGAAATACAAATATGAGGTTGCCAGTCAGGTTAAAGCTAATTGAATGAATCAAGGTTATTATATCAAGGTATCATATATATAAAATCCCAGCGTTGTCTGTCTGTCTGTCCGTAACGCTTTGAAATGTTTCGTTGAAATGTTTCACCATAGTCGTATCAAATTTCTAAAAGGTACGAGAACATTCTGAATGTTTTTTGACTTTCTAGGAATAATAAGAAGAACCTTCTGGAATGTTCAGGAACATCAATATTCTAAAAATTCTAAGAATTTTCTGGAAGTTCCAGAAAATAAATAACGTTCTGGAATGCTCTAAAATATGGAACTTCTTAAATTTTCGAGAATCCCCTTGAAGTTTCTGGACGCTTCAGAAAGAAAAAGAAGAAGAACCTTCTGCAGCATTATGAAATACCTTTTTTTGGCGTAACGTCCCAACTGGGACAAACCCTGCTTCTCAGCTTAGTGTCTATGAGCTCAGTTATTAACTGAGAACTTCGGCTTCTAATAACCACTTCTAAGTTGTTAAACGTTTTAGAAAAGAACCTTCTAGAATGTTCTAGAGCATGAAACTTTATTATATTGGGAAAAAGTTATGAACGTTAGGGAACGAGCAAGGAACCAAAAAAGAACCTTCTAGAATGTTCTGGAACATAAAAATCCATAAAATTTCCAGAAACCTTCAGAAAGATACTGATCGTTACAAAAGTAAAACAATCATCTTAGATATTCTGGATATCACACTTCCTCAAATATCGAAAACTTTCTGTGCGTTACTGAACGTTTCAATCAGAGAAAGGAGAAGAATTATTTGGAATGTTTTGTACACTTTTCATTCTTAATTTCAAGAACTTTCTGGAAGTTAATGAAAGTCCAAGAAACAAGTAAAGGGCCTTCTGAAATGTTCTGGAACACCCAAATTCATTCAATTTCGAGACCTTTCTAGAGATTACTGAATGTTTCAGAATGAAGAATAATAATCTACGAAAATGTTCTAGATAATCAAAATACTTAGAACTTTCGAGAAGTTACTAGACAAAAGCAAGACAAAGACCTTCTGCAAACTTTTTTAAATTTACGAAAAGTGTCTGAGAGTTTGTGAACGTTCCAGAAAGAATGAAAAATACCTTTTAAGAAGGTTCTAGAACAACCAAATTCATAAAATGTTTGAGAAATTTCTGGAAGCTACTGAGCATTCCAAATGAAAACAGAAATAATCTCTAGAATATTCTGGAACATTAAACTTCCCAGGTACTTTCCAGAAGTTACTGAATGTTTCAGAAAGAATAAAAAAACTAACCTTCTGGAATTTTCTGGAACAAATTTTTAAATGCCGATTATGTTCGGGGAATTTGTCAACGTTCAAGAAAAAAAAAATCAAAAAAGTTCTGGAAAATCAGAATTCATTAAATTTTGAGAACTTTCTGGAGATTACTAAACGTTCAAGAGAGAGAAGCATTCTGGAGAGAGATTCTGGAATGTTCTCGAAAACAGTTTTATTGAAGAAGTGTAACTGGAAATTTAAAAACATTTTTTCTAGCTAACGTGGCTAGCCACGTCGGGTCAGCTAGTCATATAGTGACTGACAAGCTAGTCATATAGTGACTAGACAAACAACATGCTGTAAGCTTCCGATCCGACATTTGCACGATGCAAAACAACAGGATCTTTCTAACCTTGCTTTTCGACAGCGGACATTGCCGGAGGTTTTCCCCCACGGCAAACAACACGCTGTAAGCATTCGATCCGACATTTGCACGATGCAAAACAACAGGATCTTTCTAACCTTGCTTTTTGGCAGCGGACATTGCCGGAGGTTTTCCCCCACGGCAAACAACACGCTGTAAGCATTCGATCCGACATTTGCACGATGCAAAACAACAGGATCTTTCTAACCTTGCTTTTCGGCAGCGGACATTGCCGGAGGTTTTCCCCCACGGCAAACAACACGCTGTAAGCATTCGATCCGACATTTGCACGATGCAAAACAACAGGATCTTTCTAACCTTGCTTTTCGACAGCGGACATTGCCGGAGGTTTTCCCCCACGGCAAACAACACGCTGTAAGCATTCGATCCGACATTTGCACGATGAAAACAACAGGATCTTTCTAACCTTGCTTTTCGACAGCGGACATTGCCGGAGGTTTTCCCCCACGGCAAACAACACGCTGTAAGCATTCGATCCGACATTTGCACGATGCAAAACAACAGGATCTTTCTAACCTTGCTTTTCGACAGCGGACATTGCCGGAGGTTTTCCCCCACGGCAAACAACACGCTGTAAGCACAAAATAACAGAATCACTATAGCTTTTCCTTACCAGTTACTGTTGCTGGTTTATTTTTCTCGTGTTTTATTTCTTCCTCGATAATTGTCCAAGCACAAAAAATCATCCGGAAGCATGCACCATCTGGAGCCCACGATGAATATCACGCCACATTTTTCACTTTTTTTTGTGTTGTCGTAATTTTCTCACTTTCGCATGCAAATTGAAGAGTGATTCCTCCCAGCAAAATAATAAATTGGTTCGATTTTTTTTCGCGATTGAACGAAAAACTGGCAGGAATTCGCCAATGTGGAGTTTAGGATTTCTCTGGGAAGGAATCACCCCTCACGTGCAGCACACACAACTTACCCAGGCTGACGTTGGTTCGCAAGTGGCAAAAAAAAAGTGTACGCGGTTGGGTGAAGCGGGAGCCACAATGCTGCGTCGACTTCGACTTCGACTTCAGCTTTAACTGACAGCTCGGTTTGAAGCAATGGCTTTCAGTGCAGCAAGCCACAATGATGCGTTGCGTGACGTACGTCATTGTACTAAAAACGCTGAAGTCGTTCTAAACTTTGAAAATTTTCAAAGTTGACGTACTGCAACGCAGCGCCCAGCATCAAAGCCAGTGTGGGAGAGCAATGTTTACTATTTTTTTTGAAGAACAACATTATAATTTCATAAATAATTTAAATGCAGCGCATTCTGTGAACTTTTAATGGCATCGGATACATTTTAGAGTGCTCTGGGACATTGTAAACAAGCTCTTGGTAGTGTACGGAAGTTTTTTAAACCATGACTTATTTTCAGATTCAGATCGGTTTTCACACGCCACAAAACTCCTCTTGACTGCACATCCAGCGGGAACACTTCTCTAGTAGGGGCTCTCTTGTGAAAATCCTCCAGAAGGGAATTCTTCTGGAATGTGCCCAGACATTTCCTGTGAGATTCAATTCAGAATTCCCTCTGATTATTTATCCTACAAGATTTTATGTTGGCATTCCTCGGCAGGAACTTCGTCTAAATAGATAATCCACCAGGACTTTCTTCTGAGCAGGAACTCTTTTAGCAAAATGTCCAGCAGGGATTGCTGTCGAAATCTGCAGAAAAATCCCTTCGGCATTTCTTTAGCAAGAATTATTTTAAAGGTTCATCAAAGAGGTATTCCTTTCGGGGAATCTTCCCGTAATTACATTTTTTTTTTCAAGATTCCTCCAGCCGCAATCACTTCTGGGTTTCTGATACCTGGCATTTTTTTCTTGGGATTATTCTAATAAGTTTTTTGGGATTCCTTCGAGATTCCGCTATCAGAAACATCTTTTAAAGTTTTTCTAACATAGATTCCGGAGTTTCATCGTTAATTCAGCCAGGAAATTTCAATGGGGTTTTTTGGAGGAGTTCTTTCGAGAATTATACCAGGTGTTCTTTCGGGAATACCAGCAGGAAATCCGTTGGAAATTATTCTAGTGATTTCTTCAGGAATTCCTCCGAGAGTTCCTTTGAGAACTCCTCCAGGGGATTCCTAGTGCCTATTATTCTTTTGAGATTTTTTTAAGATGTTCCTTCAGGTACTCCTTCATGTGGTCTATCGGCGATTCCTTCAAGAGGTTTTTTCAGGAGTTCTATAAGTAATTCCTCCAGGAGCTCCTACAGAAATTCCTCCACATATTTCTTCGAAAATTCCTTCAGGAGCATCATCGTGTTTCCTGAATAAATTAGTTCGAGAACAGATACGTGTGCTTTCGAAAATTCCTCTAGGAGTTCCATCGGGAATTCCTCCATGAGTTTCTTCGCGAATTTCTCTACGGGTTCCTTCCAAAACTCTTGCAGGTGCTCCATCAGGAGTTTCTCTAGGAGTTTCATCGAGTATTTCTCCAGGTATTCCTTTGGGAATTTCTCAAAGTATTGCTTCGGGAATACCTTCAGGATTTCTTCGTAGAGTTTCATCGGAAATTCCTTGAGGAATTTCATCGGCATTTCCTAAAGGAGTTCTTTCATGCATTTCATAAGGTGTTCCTACGAGTATTATACCAGGGGTTCTTTCAGAAATTTATTACGGAGATTCATCAAGCTCTTCTCAAAACAGTTTTTTGGGAATTTCTCCAGGAGTTTATTTGGAATTTCTTCAAGAAGTTCCTTCTGCAGATCCTTCAAGAGTTTCTTTGGGATTTTTGGGCATTCCTCCAGGAGTTCCATCGAGAATTCCTCCAGGATTTCATTCGGAAATTTCTCGAGTTCCATCGGGAATTCCTTTAGGAGTTTCCTCAGAAATTCCTCTAGTTGATGTTTCCGGATTTTTTCCCGGAGATTCTTCGGAAATCTCTCCCGAAGTTCCCTGGAGAAGTTCATGGAGAAATCTCTGGAGGAATCCCTGAAACAATTTCTGATGGAATCTCAGGAGAAATGCCTAAAGGAATTCCTGACATGATTTTTGAAGGATGTCCAGGAGCAAGTCCTGGAGGAATTTCTGAAGAATTTTCTGGGGTAATTCCTGGAGGAGTTCCTGGAGAAATTCCTGGATAAAATCCTGGAGGTATGCCTGAAAGAATTCCTAGAGGTATTCCTGTGGGAATTGCTGGAGGAATCAATGATGGATTTCCTGGAGGAATCACTACAGGAATTCTTGAAAGAATTTCTAGAGGAATTCTGGGAGATTTCTATTTCTATTCTATTAATTATCTATTTCTGAAAAAAAAAATCCTTGGGCAATTTCTGCTAAATGTTCTTCAGGTGTTTCTCCGGGTATTCCATCGGAAACTCCTCCCGAAGTTCCTGCAAGAATTCATTGAGGAGTTCCTTTGAGAATTCCTTCAGGTATTCCATCTGGAATCACTCCAGGTGCTCCGTCGGGATTTTCCATAGGAGTTCCATCAGCAGTTCCTCCACGACATTCTCCGAGAATTTCTCTAGTAAGTATTTCCTTTGGGAGTTCCCGATTAATTTCGTGGAAGAATCCACAATTTTTAAGGGAACTTTTGGATAAATTCCATAAGAAACTTAAGTAAAAAAACCTGTGAGACCTCCTGGAAAATTTCTTGAAGAAACTACCAAAGAAATTTCCTGTTGGAACTTCCGAAGGAACTCTTGATGGAATTTTCCTCGAGGAATATCTGGAGGGATCCATGGAGAAATTCCTGGAGAAATCCCTGGTGAAATTCTGAGAGGAATCCCTGGAGGAATCCCTGGAGAAATTCCTGGCGGATTTCCTGGAAAAAATCCTGGACGAATTCCTTGAGCAATCCCTGGAGAAATTCCTGGAGAAATTCTTGGAGGAATCCCTGGAGAAAATCCTTGAGGAATCCTTGGGGAAACTCCAGGAGGAATCCCTGGAAAAATTGCTGGAGGAACTCCCGACAAAAAAGATCCTGAAAGAATTCCTGATAAAAAATCCTGGAAAAATTCCTGGAGGTACTTTTAAAAACAAATCTTGGAGTAATTTCTGAAAAAAAAATCCTGTAGGTATTATTGAAAAAATCTTGGAGGAATACCTGAAAAAAAAATCCTGGAGGAATTCCGGGAGGCATCTCTGGAAGAATCCATGGAGGAATCCCTGGAGGAATCTTTGGAAGAACTCCTGGAAGAATCTCTGAATTTAATTGATTGGTTTGTCTTTATTAAAAAGACTTTCAGCCCTTGGCTCGTTCGTCTCTATGAATCTCTGGAAGAATTCCTGGAAAAATCCCTGAAGGAATTCCTGAAAGAACCCTTGGAGAAATTCTTGGAGGAATCCCTGGAGGAACGTCTGAAAAAATCCTGGAGGAATCTATGGAAGAATTCCTGGAGGAATCTCATTAAGAATCCTTGGAGGAATCACTGGAAGAATCTCTGGATGAATTTCTTGAGGAATCCCTGAAAAAAATTCTGGAAGAATCCCTGGATGAATTCCTGGAAGAATCCTTGAAGAAATTCCTGGAAGAATCCCTGGAGGAATTCCCGGAAAAAATCCTGGAAAAATCTATCGAAGATCTCCTGGAGGAATCTCTGGAAAAATACCTGGAGGAATTTGGGGAGGAATCTCTGACAGAGTTCCTGGAGATATTGCTGGAGAAAATCGTGGAGGAATCTCTAGAGAAATTTCTGGAGGAATCCCTTGAGGAATACCTGGAGGAAATCATGGAGAATATCCTGGAGGAATTCCTGAAGAAATTTCTGAAGGAATTCCTGGAGGACTTCCAGGAGGAATCTCTGAAGGAATTTCAGAAGGAATTTCTAAAGGAGTTCCAGGATGAATTCCAGAAGGAATTCCAAGAGCAATTCCTGAAGGAATTCCAGGAGGAATTCCTGAAGGAATTCCAGGAGGAATTCCTGAAAGAAATTCTAAAAAAAAATCTTGGAGAAATTCATGAAAAAAATCCTGGTTTAAACTCATGATAAATTTCTGGAAGAATCCCTGGTGGAATTCCTTTACGAAATCCTGGAGGAATTTCTTTATTAAATCCTGGAAGAATCCCTGGAGAAATTCCAGGTGGAATTCCTGGAGGTATTCATGGAAAAAATCCTGGAGGAATTCCTGAAAGAAAAACCTTAATTATTCTCTGGAAGAATTCTTGAATTAATCCCTGGAGCAAGCCCTGGAAGAATCTCTGGATAAATTCTTGGAAGAATCCCTGGAGGAACTCCTGAAAAAAATCCTGGAGGAATTCCTGAAAAAAACCTTGTGGAATTTCTGGAAATTACTTGAGCAACTCCATCGGGGTTCCCTGAAGCAGTATTTCGAGAAATGCTAGTATTGAACTTTCGGGGATTCCTCCAGGAATGCCTCCGTAGATGCCTCCAAGAAATACTCCTCGGGAATTCCAAGGGAAGATCTTTCAGCAATTCTTCCGGAGGTTCTTCCTGGAATTCCACCGGGGATGCCTCCGGAAATTGCTGCAGGGATTCCTGCAGCAAATTCTCCGGAGATTCCTCAAGGAAACCCTCCAGGGATTCCAAGGGAGATTCCTCCAGAAATTCCACCGAAGAACCCTCAATGAATTCCTGCGGGGATTCTTCTGGTAATTTCGGCACAATTTTCCAGATATTCCTCCAGGAAATTCTTCGGAGATACCTAAAGTAATTCCTTAAGGATACTTCCAAGAATTCCTCCGGGGATTCCTCCAGGATGTTCTCCGGAAATTGCTTCGGAAATTTCTGCACAAATTCCTCCGGGGAATCCTCTAGGAAATCCTCCGGAGATTCTTCCAGTAATTCCTCCGGGAATTCCTCAGGAAATTCTCCTAGGTTTTCACAAGAAATTCGTTAAGAGATTCCTCCACAAATTCCTCCGTAGATTCCTCGAGGGAATCCTCCGGTGATTCCTCAAAAAAACATTCTCCGAAGAATCCTCAAGGAATTCTCCGGGGATTCTTCCAGGAATTCCTCTGAAGATTTTCATAATTTCCTGCAAAAATTCCCCCGGGAAATCCTCGGGGATTCCACCAGGAATTATTCAGGGGATTCCTCAAGGAATTCCTCCGAGGATTTCTTCAGGAAGTTGCCCGCAAATTCATCCGGGTTTTTCTCCAGGAATTCCTCCGGGGATTACTCCAGGAATTCCTTCGGGGATTTCTCCGACAATTCCTCCAGGAATTTCATCTGTCATACTTCAAGGAATTCTTCCAGAAAATAATCCTGGAATATTTCCACAAATTCCTCCGGAAATCCTTCCAGGAATTTGTGCAGAAATTCTTACAAGATATCCTCTGGGAATTCCTCCAGAAATTCCCAAAAGAATTCATCCAGAGATTCTGTCGTAAATGCCTTCAGGAATACTTCCAGATATTCCTCCAGAGATTTCCCAAAAAATCCTGAGAAGTTCTCTCTAGGAATTCTTCCCGAGAATCCACCAGAAATTCTTTTGGAAATTCCTCCAGGAAATCCTCCGGTAATTTCTCCACAAATTCCTCCGCAGATTCTCCAGAGATTCCATCAAAAAATTTTCAAGAAATATTTCCAGATATTCCTCCAGAGATTGCTCAACAAACTCCTCCGAAGTTCCCTCCAGGAATTCTTTCGGAAATTCCTCCAGAAATTGCTTCAGGGGATTTTTTTACGGATTACTTCAAGGAATCTTTCAAGATTTCCTCCGAAGATTCAGAAAGTGCTCCGTGAATTGCTCCGGGGATTCCTTCAGTTAGTTTTCCGCGAATTCCTCCTGGGATTTCTCCGGCGATTACTCTAGGAATTTCTTTTGGGATTTCCCCAGAAATTCGTCCAGGATATCCGTCAGGAAGTATTTCGTGAATTACTTCAGAAACTTCAAGGTTTTCTCCAGAAACTCCTCCAGGATTCCGCCGTATATTCCTCCAGGAATTCTTCCAGTGATTATTTTAAAAATTCCTCCGGAGATCCCTCCAGAAATACCTCCGGGGATTACTCCAGGAATTCCTTCAGGAATTCCTCCCGGGATTACTTCCAGAATTCCTTTATGAATTCCTTCTGGGAACCCATCAGGATTTCTTTGGGGATTCCTTCCACAATTCCTCCAAAGATTCCTTCCGGAATTCCTCCGGAGATTCCTTCCGCAGTTCCTCCGGAAATTCCTTCCAAAATCCTCCGCAAAATTCTTCCAGCAATTCCCATGGGGATTCCTCCAAGAATTCCTTCGGGGATTCCTCCAGAAATTCCTTCGGGGTTTCCTTCGTTTCGCAAGTTTCGACTAATGATGACGTTTGTTTACATTTTGCTAGTTGTTATAAAACTGTTACACCTCAGTTTGGCATTAACAACAGGATTTAAATAGGTTTTAATTTTGTTTATTTCGTGAAAACTCAGTTGCAACATGTTTGCAACGACGATCATTTCCATTTTAGTTGCAGGTGCTACTTGGGAAGGATTTCTTGGAGGGATCTCCGAAGAAATTCTTGGAGGAATCCCTGAAGGAATTCTTGGAGGAATCCCCGGTGGAATGCCTGAAGGAATCCCCGAAAGAATTCTTAGAGGAATCACGGATTAAATTCCTGCAGGAATCTCCGAAGGAATTCCTGGAGGAATCTCCGAAGGAATTCCTGGAGGAATCTCCGAAGGAATTCCTGGAGGATTCTCCGAAGGAGTTCCTGGAGGAATCTTCGAAGGAGTTCCTGGAGGAATCTCCGAAGGAGTTCCTGGAGGAATCTCCGAAGGAGTTCTTGGACGAATTCCCGAAGGAATTCCTGGGGGAATCCCCGGAGGAATTTCTGGAGGAATCCCCAAAGGAATTCTTGGAGGAATCCCGGATGAAATTCCTACAGGAATCTCCGAAGGAATTTCTGGAGGAATCTCCGAAGGAATCTCCGAAGGAGTTCCTGGACGAATTCCCGAAGGAATTCCTGGGGGAATCCCCGGAGGAATTTCTGGAGGAAACCCCGAAGGAATTCTTGGAGGAATCCCGGATGAAATTCCTACAGGAATCTCCGAAGGAATTCCGGAATCCCGGAGGAATCTCCGAAGGAGTTCCCGGAGGAATCTCCGAAGGAGTTCCCGGAGGAATCTCCGAAGGAGTTCCCGGAGGTATCTCCGAAGGAGTTTCCGGAGGAATCTCCGAAGGAGTTTCCGGAGGAATCTCCGAAGGAGTTCCCGGAGGAATCTCCGAAGGAGTTCCCGGAGGAATCTCCGAAGGAGTTCCCGGAGGAATCTCCGAAGGAGTTCCCGGAGGAATCTCCGAAGGAGTTCCCGGAGGAATCTCCGAAGGAGTTCCCGGAGGAATCTCCGAAGGAGTTCCCGGAGGAATCTCCGAAGGAGTTCCCGGAGGAATCTCCGAAGGAGTTCCCGGAGGAATCTCCGAAGGAGTTCCCGGAGGAATCTCCGAAGGAGTTCCCGGAGGAATCTCCGAAGGAGTTCCCGGAGGAATCTCCGAAGGAGTTCCCGGAGGAATCTCCGAAGGAGTTCCCGGAGGAATCTCCGAAGGAGTTCCCGGAGGAATCTCCGAAGGAGTTCCCGGAGGAATCTCCGAAGGAGTTCCCGGAGGAATCTCCGAAGGAGTTCCCGGAGGAATCTCCGAAGGAGTTCCCGGAGGAATCTCCGAAGGAGTTCCCGGAGGAATCTCCGAAGGAGTTCCCGGAGGAATCTCCGAAGGAGTTCCCGGAGGAATCTCCGAAGGAGTTCCCGGAGGAATCTCCGAAGGAGTTCCCGGAGGAATCTCCGAAGGAGTTCCCGGAGGAATCTCCGAAGGAGTTCCCGGAGGAATCTCCGAAGGAGTTCCCGGAGGAATCTCCGAAGGAGTTCCCGGAGGAATCTCCGAAGGAGTTCCCGGAGGAATCTCCGAAGGAGTTCCCGGAGGAATCTCCGAAGGAGTTCCCGGAGGAATCTCCGAAGGAGTTCCCGGAGGAATCTCCTAAGGAGTTCCCGGAGGAATCTCCGAAGGAGTTCCCGGAGGAATCTCCGAAGGAGTTCCCGGAGGAATCTCCGAAGGAGTTCCCGGAGGAATCTCCGAAGGAGTGTCCGGAGGAATCTCCGAAGGAGTTCCCGGAGGAATCTCCGAAGGAGTTCCCGGAGGAATCTCCGAAGGAGTTCCCGGAGGAATCTCCGAAGGAGTTCCCGGAGGAATCTCCGAAGGAGTTCCCGGAGGAATCTCCGAAGGAGTTCCCGGAGGAATCTCCGAAGGAGTTCCCGGAGGAATCTCCGAAGGAGTTCCCGGAGGAATCTCCGAAGGAGTTCCCGGAGGAATCTCCGAAGGAGTTCCCGGAGGAATCTCCGAAGGAGTTCCCGGAGGAATCTCCGAAGGAGTTCCCGGAGGAATCTCCGAAGGAGTTCGCGGAGGAATCTCCGAAGGAGTTCCCGGAGGAATCTCCGAAGGAGTTCCCGGAGGAATCTCCGAAGGAGTTCCCGGAGGAATCTCCGAAGGAGTTCCCGGAGGAATCTCCGAAGGAGTTCCCGGAGGAATCTCCGAAGGAGTTCCCGGAGGAATCTCCGAAGGAGTTCCCGGAGGAATCTCCGAAGGAGTTCCCGGAGGAATCTCCGAAGGAGTTCCCGGAGGAATCTCCGAAGGAGTTCCCGGAGGAATCTCCGAAGGAGTTCCCGGAGGAATCTCCGAAGGAGTTCCCGGAGGAATCTCCGAAGGAGTTCCCGGAGGAATCTCCGAAGGAGTTCCCGGAGGAATCTCCGAAGGAGTTCCCGGAGGAATCTCCGAAGGAGTTCCCGGAGGAATCTCCGAAGGAGTTCCCGGAGGAATCTCCGAAGGAGTTCCCGGAGGAATCTCCGAAGGAGTTCCCGGAGGAATCTCCGAAGGAGTTCCCGGAGGAATCTCCGAAGGAGTTCCCGGAGGAATCTCCGAAGGAGTTCCCGGAGGAATCTCCGAAGGAGTTCCCGGAGGAATCTCCGAAGGAGTTCCCGGAGGAATCTCCGAAGGAGTTCCCAGAGGAATCTCCGAAGGAGTTCCCGGAGGAATCTCCGAAGGAGTTCCCGGAGGAATCTCCGAAGGAGTTCCCGGAGGAATCTCCGAAGGAGTTCCCGGAGGAATCTCCGAAGGAGTTCCCGGAGGAATCTCCGAAGGAGTTCCCGGAGGAATCTCCGAAGGAGTTCCTGGAGAAATCATCGAAAGAATTCTTGGAGGAAGACCCGAAGGAATTATTGGAGGAATCCCGGATGAAATTCCTGCAGGAATCATCGAAATATTTCCTGGATAATTCTCCGAGGAAATTCTTGGAGGAATCCCCGATGGAATGCCTGGACGAATCACCGAAAGAATTCTTAGAGGAATCCCGGTTTAAATTCCTGCAGGAATCTCCGAAGGAATTCCTGGATAATTCCCCGAGGGAGTTCCTGGACGTATCCCCGAAGGAATTCCTGGGGGAATCCCCGATAGAATTCCTGGGGGAATCCCCGATAGAATTCCTGGAGAAATTCCGGGATGAATATTTGGAGGAATCCCGGATGAAATTCCTGCAGGAATCTCCGAAGGAATTCCTGGAGGAATCTCCGAAGCAATTCCTGGAGGAATCTCCGAAGGAATTCCTGGACGAATCTCCGAAGGAATTCTTGGAGGAATCTCTGAAGGAATTCTTGAAGGAATCCAGCATGAAATTCCTGCAGGAAACTCCGAAGTATTTCCTGGATAATTCTCCGAGGGTTCCTGGAGGAATCCCTGTAGGAATGCCTGGAGGAATCCCCGAAGGAATTCTTGGAGGAATCCCGGATGAAATTCCAGCAGGAATCTCCAAATGAATTTCTGGAAATTCCCCGAGGGAATTCCTGGGGATCCCCGAAGGAATTCCTGGGGGAATCCGCGAAGGAATTCCTGGAGGAATCCTGGACGAAATTCCTGCAGGAATCTCCGGAAGAATTCCTCCGAAGATTCTTGAAGGAAGTACCTCCGGAGATTTCTTCAGGAATTCCTGCTGGGATTTCTCCAGGAATTCCTTCTAGGATTCTCCCAGGAATTCTTCCAGGGACTCGTTCAGGATTTTTTTAAGGATTCCTCCAGGAATTCTTCAAGGAATTCCTCCAGCAATTTCTCCAGAAATTCTTCCAGGAAATACTCCAGGAACTCTTTGAAGAATTACTCTACGATTACTCCGGAAATTATTCCATGAATTCTTCCGAAAACTTCACCAGTAATTCCTCCAGAAATTATTTCAGGAACACTTCTAGGTATATTTCCAGAAAAAACTTCAGGTATTCTTCCAATATTTCCTTCAGGAATTTCTCCGATTATTCTCCCAGGAATGCCTCCAAAGATTCCTCCAGGAAATTCATTCGAGGATTCCTCCAAGAATTCCTTCGGGGATTGTTCCGGAAACTTCTCCAGGAGTTTTCCAGGAATTCCTTCAGGACTCCTTCGGAATTCCTTCAGGACTTCTCGAAATTCCTCCTGGGACTCCTCCAGGAAATCGTCTTTGGATTCCTCTAAGCATTTTTTCAAGGAATCCAAAAATTCTTCCGTGTCTAGAATTCCTCCGAGGATTCCTCCAAGAGGTCCTTTAAGGATCGCTCTGGGAATTGCTCCATGAATTCCTTCGGGGATTTTTTCGGAAATTTCTACAGAAATTCCCCCAAAATCTCTTCCAGGAATTCTTATCGGAATTACTCTGGAGGAATGCCCGTAGGAATTCCTGGAGAAATTTTCAGAGGAATTTTTGAAGAAATCCCCGGGCCAATTTCTTGAAGAATTTCTGCAGGAACACTAGGAGGAATTCCTGGATGAATACCCGGAGGAAATCCTGGAGGAATCCTCAGAGAAATTTCTGGAAAAATCCCCGGAGGAATTGCTGAAGGAATTTCAGAAGGAATTCCTGGAAGAAATCGTGAAGGAATTCTTGGATGAATTCCTGATGTTATTACTGGAGGAATCCCTGGAAGAAATCCTAGAAAAATTCATGGAGGTAGTCCTGGAAATATTCCTAATGGAATTCCTGGAAGAGTTTCCAAAGGAATTTCTGGAAGAATTCCTACAGGAATTCGTGAAATATTTTCTAGCGAAATCCCCAGGGGATATCCTGGAGGAATTCCCGGAGGAATTTCTTAAGGAATTCACGGAGGAATTCCTGAAAGAAAACCCCAGAAGGCATTCTCAATTCCAGATGGAATTTGTTGAAAAATCCCAAATGGAATTCCTTGAACAATCCCAGATAGAACTTCTGGAAGAATCGCCGAAGGAATATGGGGAAAAATCTCCGAAAGAATTCCCGGAGGAATCCCTTAAAGAATTCCTGGGGAAACTTGCGTAGGAATTCTTGAAGGAATCTCCGGAGGAATCCCCGAAAGAATTCTTGGAGGAATCTCCAATGGAATTTGTATAGGATTCTCCGAAGGAATTCTAAGTGGAATCTCCAACGGAATCCACGAAAGAGTTCTTGAAGAAATTTCAGATGGAATTCCTGGAAAAATCCCAAAAAAAAATCCCGGAGGAATCCACGAAGAACTTCCAAAGGAACTACTGGAGGAATTTTATATAGAACCCCTGAAGGAATTCTCGATGGGCTTTCCTGGAGGAATTTCTACTAGAACACGTGCAGTAATTCCCAATAGAATTCCTGGAGGAGTTCCTAATGAAAATTAAAAAAAAATCACAATGGAACTCCTCCGATGGGTTTTGTGGAGAACTTCCCGAAGGGGGACTTTTTAAGAAACTTATGAAATAATTGTTTAATGAACTACTGGATAAATACCCGAAAAGAATTTTGGAAAAAAAATCCTTTAGGAATTCGTGGTGAATTTCTTGAGAGACCTTCCCAAAAATTCTCCTAAAGATCTATTGAAGAAATTTTCAAACAATCTCCTGGAAGAATTCTATAAGGAATTTATGAAGAAACTGTTATAGAAATCCTGGAAGTATCCCGAATGGAACTCCTGGAGGAACTCCTACTAGATCCTAGGATTTTTTAAAAGATTTTCCGATGCAGCACCTGAAGGAATTTACGATGGAACTCCTGGAGATATCACCGATGGAGCTTTTGGAGAAATTCCCAAAGAAACTCCTGGGGGGTGTTCCAAGGGAATTCTGTAGTAATTATTGAGAGAGCTACTGGAGAAACACGCAAAAAAAACTTAAAAAAAAGCCTGAAACAACTCCTGTAAAAATTCTTCAGAAAATTACTAAAACCATTTCTTTAAGAACTGTTTGAGAAATGCTGGAAGAAACTCCAGAAGCAATTGCTATTTATATAGGATTTATTAAAGGAATTTCTGGAGAAATTCCCAATAGACTTCTTGAAGGAATGCTTAATTAAACTCTGGGGAAAATTCTCAATGGAAGTCCTGAAGGAATTCCCAATGGATTTGCTGGACAAATTCTCCATGGCACTAGAGGAATTCGCCATGGAACTCCTAGGGGATTTTTCAGAAACTTTTAAAGTACTTGTTGAAGAAACTATAGGACAAATTCCCGAGAAACCTTTGAAAACAAGAATCCTGAATGATCTAGAGGATATTTTGAGGGAACTTCTGAAGAAACTTACTAAAGAAGTGTTGGTAAAATTCTCAAATAAACTCCTGAACCTGAACTTGAAGGAATTCCCGTTGAATTCCGGGAGTGATTATCTAAAAACTTTCGAGTTCGAAATGCAACTAATCGTGAAATTCATTACGGAATTCCCGAGGGAATTCCCAACTCTTGTGGATGTTTCGAAGCGTCGTCCGGAGGAAATACAAATGGTATTTCTGAAGGAATCCACAAATTCAAAACAGAGAATTCCTACAAAAGGAGTCTCAGGAGGGTTTCCTGTTATGAGAAGTCCAGAAAAAGTTCCTGCCGGAACAATGCCACAACAAGTTCCTTCTCACAATCACTGCGGCAGAAAAGTTTATGAAGCACCGCACCATCAGCGATCGGTTTCCAGATGAAATTTCACAATTTTCCCAAATAATCCATGATTATATTGACCACACTAGCGGCTGCTACGATTCGACTATTCAATTCCAGATTCTGGTAATGATTTATGCAGTCCGGCTGCAGAAATCTGATTTCTATGTTGATTCCGGTTGAAATTCCATATCCGCGAATAAATTCCATCACCAATGTAAACAAACGCACGACGCAACGCAGCATTGTGGGCAGTCTTTGCTCGAAGACGGCTAATAACAAGACAGACAGCTTCCACCCTGTCGCAGGCGACATGGTTGAAACGCCCTCAACGATTCACAGGAACATTAGAACATGAATGTGTGCGTGTACATGCTAATACGTACACGGAACTTGTAGCATCGCACGCACACTTATTCATGATGTTGTTCCCTGAAGTCGTTCGCGGCGCTAGTGTGCTTGTAGCTTCCAAAGTATATGGAGCAAGAGGGTAGATGTCTGTCCCCAGTACGGAGGGTTAAAGACACTATATGCAAAGACACGAAATGTTCCAATTGGAATTCCAAATTTGCTGTCAATGTCATTCCAATCGAGCAGGAGACCTGTCAAACGCGCTTTAAAAGCATTGCTCGACAGCATCATCGTCATCACGCGACAATCATCATCAATAGCAACAATCATCAGATTTCGTGTCTTTAGCATACAGTGTCTTTACGGAGGGTTAGCCTAACATTAGCCTAATGTGAGACTAACTGGCCAGCATGTTAGGCTAACTTTTTGTCTCACTTTTGGCTAATGTTAGTCTAAAATTAGACAGATATGACACACTTTTGTTAGACATGTTGCAAATTCGAAACATGTTTGTTAGTCTAACATTAGACTAACGTTAGACATGTTTTACTATGGGCTGTTAGACAAATGTTAGGCATAAATTTTATGCTGCTTGTTTTCATTCCAGCTGTCATCCGAGCAAGAAGTATGATTGTAGTTGTGAACTTTTGTCGACGTTCACTACTACAACCGTACTCTTGCCTCGAATGAAAGCTGGACGAAACAAATTCAATAAAAAAAAAACTCGGAGCCTGTTCAATTTCAATTTTAAATTTAACTTTTATTTTAATTTTATTTTAACTTTAATTTAAACTTGAATTTGAGTTTGAATTAAATAAAAAAATAAATTAAATTAAATTAAAATTAAATTGAAATTAAATTAAAATTAAATTGAAATTAAATTAAAATTAAATTGAAAATAAATTAAAATTAAATTAAAATTAAATTAAAATTAAATTAAAATTAAATTAAAATTAAATTAAAATTAAATTAAAATTAAATTAAAATTAAATTAAAATTAAATTAAAATTAAATTAAAATTAAATTAAAATTAAATTAAAATTAAATTAAAATTAAATTAAAATTAAATTAAAATTAAATTAAAATTAAATTAAAATTAAATTAAAATTAAATTAAAATTAAATTAAAATTAAATTAAAATTAAATTAAAATTAAATTAAAATTAAATTAAAATTAAATTAAAATTAAATTAAAATTAAATTAAAATTAAATTAAAATTAAATTAAAATTAAATTAAAATTAAATTAAAATTAAATTAAAATTAAATTAAAATTAAATTAAAATTAAATTAAAATTAAATTAAAATTAAATTAAAATTAAATTAAAATTAAATTAAAATTAAATTAAAATTAAATTAAAATTAAATTAAAATTAAATTAAAATTAAATTAAAATTAAATTAAAATTAAATTAAAATTAAATTAAAATTAAATTAAAATTAAATTAAAATTAAATTAAAATTTAAATTAAATTAAAATTAAATTAAAATTAAATTAAAATTAAATTAAAATTAAATTAAAATTAAATTAAAATTAAATTAAAATTAAATTAAAATTAAATTAAAATTTAAATTAAATTAAAATTAAATTAAAATTAAATTAAAATTAAATTAAAATTAAATTAAAATTAAATTAAAATTAAATTGAAATTAAATTAAAATCAAAACAAAATTGAATTAAAATTAAATTAAAATTTAACGCTAATTTAATTAAAATTTTATTAAAATTTAATTAACATTTAATTAAATTTTAATTGAAATTTAATTAAAATTTAATTAAAATTAGATAAAAATTGAATTCAAATTAAATTAAAATTTTATTAAAATTTTATTAAAATTTAATTAAAATTTTATTAAAATTAAATTTATTAAAACTTTATTCAAATTTTATTTAAATTTTATAAAAAAATTATTAGAATTTTATTAAAGTTTTATTAAAGTTTTATTAAAATTTTATTTAAATTTTATTACAATTTTATTATAATTTTATTAAAGTTTTATTAAAATTTTATTAAAATTTAAAAAAAAATGAAAATTTAATTAAAATTTAATTGAAATTTAATTAAAATTTTATTAAAATTTTATTAAAATTTTATTTAAATTTTATTAAAGTTTTTTTAAAACTTTATTAAATTTTGTTAAAATTTTATTAAATTTTGTTAAAATTTTAATAAGATTTGATGAAAATTTATTTAAAATTTTAGTAAAATTTGATTTTAATTTATTTAAAATTATATAAAAATTAAATAAAAATTAAATGAAAAATAAATCAAATTAAAATTAAAATGACTCACCGACACGATGAGGCCAAACTTAACGGAATCGAACACTGTTTTGGAGATGACTGGTTCCGGCAACGGTACGACGAGAACGAACCGGACTTATTGGCCAGTAGCAGCGGCGAGGAGCTGACGGGTCGGACGACGGAACGACTGAAATGGTTCTTACCAGGTTGTTACGGTTTTAACTAATTGAAACGCGCAATTTTTATCATTTTTCCGACCGACGAACGCTGCCGCAATCAACAAAGTTATTTTTTTAACTGCCGTTCAGGCAACTGTCAACAATGCGCGAAAGAATCGAACACTGAGCATAATTTCGGGGTTATGATTTATGCTCTCCAGAAATTTTCGATGAGCAACATATCTAACAAATGCCTAACAGTGTCGAACGCCTAACTTCCTTTGTGCTGGGTCTTGTTATTAGCCGTCTTCGCTTTGCTTTAAGGAGAAACATCAGAGAATACAAATATGGCTGCCACAATGGCCGACTTGGTCCCCTACTCACGTTTTCAAGAGCACCAATCTTGAAAATTCGTAAACAAATGAGTTCAATTTGTAAAAGCTGCCTCTTTTTGCTAGTGAGCAAAGCCAGGATAAACAAGTGCGGCTCGGTTCGATGCTTTGTTCGTCAGATTTGTGCTTCTAAAGTTTGTATGCAAAATTGCAATGGGATTTCCTGATGTTTCACCTTAACGCATCCGTCTGCGTTTTAGTACAATGACGGATCCGTTCACGCCGTTTTAGTACAATGACGGATCCGTTCAGTCGAAGTCGAAGTCGACACAGCATTGTGGCTCCCGCTTCGTCGCCTGGAGCTGTTGCTACGCAAGCAGGGATGCTCACATTGTCTGCTTGACAGTTCGCATCACATTCAAATGCGCTATATCGCCTGCTGTGATCATTCTCTTTATCACAGCTTTATTCAGTACATCTTTATCTCACAGAGGGTTGTGCTGTACAGGGGCCTACATTAAAGACACTGTATGCTAAAGACACGAAATCTGATGATTGTTGCTATTGATGATGATTGTCGCGTGATGACGATGATGCTGTCGAGCAATGCTTTTAAAGCGCGTTTGACAGGTCTCCTGCTCGATTGGAATGACATTGACAGCAAATTTGGAATTCCAATTGGAACATTTCGTGTCTTTGCATATAGACGAGTGCACCGATGAACTGAATTCATCGCGGTCCGAGAATTTTGACACTAGAGCGGGGTCGCTTCCAATCAGAAGTGAAAGATTTCCAATCAGAATTGAACAATTCTGATTGGGAACGACCCCGCTGTAGTGTCAAAATTCTCGGACCGCGATGAATTCAGTTCATCGGTGCACTCGTCTATAGTGTCTTTAGCGACGACGCAGCACCGTCGGTTCATCGGTGACGATGACAGCTGGACTGGGCGACGACGACGACGATGACGATTGAAAACATTGTTTACAAACTTCACCTGAAAATTTCAATTGAAATTGAAAATGTAGGGCCCTGGTGCTGTATTTGTATTTCTTAATAGCACATAGCACCTCCGCCCATTGTAGTTGTATACTGTGCGGTAGTTTGTCGACAATGTCTTGGATCAGACGGTGATCTTGAAGTAATGACGCCTTCTTCAGCGCTCTCATGCTGTTAACCCTCTACTTTCCGGTTGCTCTAGAGCACCATCGATTTTCGACGAACTCCGGACAAACGGAATTAGATGAATATGATGCAATAATTTTTAGAAAATGGTTATAACCTCATAAGGTTAACCCAACTACTACCTACTTGTTTCAATAGTTCAACTATTGATAAACAATCAACAACCTATTGATTTACAACCAAAATTTTTTTCATTGATTTCGAAAAATTTAGCCAATTTGCAATAACTTTTGTTCTACCACTTTTTTTCGGAAACGCTTTTTTGGCATAGATATATAGCCGTTCAAAGTCGTGGGAAGGAAAGGGTAAACAAGATTTTCGAAATTTCCAAAATTCTCTTCCAATCGTCCCATGACCTTCAGAACGTTCATGGGGTCCAACATCAGTTGTTGCACACTCTTGGCAGCTGGTCCTTGGAGAACTGAATGAAGCCTTGTCAGATTCTCCAGATCGCTAAACTGACCTTCTCTGGTGGTGTGATCATAAATTTGCTTGAATTTCGGCCAATCCTTTGCCGCACCAGAGAAGGTAGGTAGTTGTAATAGTGCCTGACGTTTCAAATGTACTATGATGCTATCAGAAATTATTCCCGATGCTTGGGAAGTAATGGCTGTTGTTGATGTGGAAGCCGTTGTTGTTGAAGATGTTGCCGTTGTGGTCGCGGTTGTAGGTTGTCCAATTTTTTTTTTATGTCTATTTATGAGATTTTCAGCCCCAGGCTGGTTCATCTCAGGGTTGTCCAATTGCTACCTTGGAAAGAGCATCGCTTAATTCCGCTACCCTTTGGGCTAATGCAGCACGTTCACTGCATTTCCCACAGTTCCAGGGATCATTCTTGCCCGGTTTTTCCTTTAACCCGGCACAACAGATATGTAACCATGCCATGCACTCGTCACATGCAACCATATCATCCTTTGAATCTGGTTCAGTGCATAGACGGCAATGGCCTTTGGTGTTAATTATAAAGTTTCTGATCCTCTCTGGAGCCACCAAAATATTCAAAATATTTCTAATGTTGCCATTTTTCCTTAACCCCTTTCGGATTGGTTGATCAAATCAAACAACGAACAAGGAACTTCGGGCTAGTAGTCACAAACTTGGATTCTATGCCTGGTGAAGACTGTTCTGCTGATCTATTAATCAACGTTCGGATTGCACAACGTGAAGAAAAAGACTTTCCTTCAGCTCGTCAACTCAACAACTTACTTTATTTTCTAGAACACGCAGAAAAAAGCATGGTAAAATCAAAAATATTTCAGGTAAACTCAAATAAATTGTCAATTTGTTCTGGCAACAAAAATAAAACTGTTTGGAGCAAATCGAACGTAACATTTGAAGCAAATTCAATCCATTTTTGAAACAAACATGTATCTTCTGACTGGTTATGTTAGAAACAAATGTAAAAATTTTTGTTTTTTTTTTGTGGCAGGTCGGCCCTACGGAAATATTTGTTTTCCAATTAAATTTACAAAATTATTTCCTTCTCTAGGAAAATCCACTTCCCGCGTGGCACTTTCAATGCCAACATCATGTAGATAACATACGCTCCCGAAATCAAAGGGATTTCGTGGAAACTTTTGGTGAAACTTGCCTTTTTTGCAAGAGGAAAGTTCATGAACTTATCCACGATGACGTCACACGGCAACTGACAGCATGCTGTGAAACGGTAACTGCGGTCCGTGTTTTCTAAAATCACTGCTCACATCTTGCATCCGGCGAGATCCGGTGAACATCCAGTGAACTTTCGGTCGCTGGATGTTCATGAATGTGTCATTTTTTGTAAACAATGCCCGCAGTTACAGATGAAAAGAAGAAGCAATGAACTTATCCACGATGACGTCACATGCCAACTGACAGCATGCTGTGAAACGGTAACTGCGGGCCGTGTTTTCTAAAATCACTGCTCACATCTTGCATCCGGCGAGATCCGGTGAACATTAAGTGAACTTTCGGTCGCTGGATGTTCATGAATATGTCATTTTTTGTAAACAGTGCCCGCAGTTACAGAAGAAAAGAAGAAGCAATCCTGAGGAAAAAGAAGACCGTGGATAAGTCCTTTGCAGAAGAAAAGAAGAATCAACTCGGGGAAAAAAGAAGACCGTGGATAAGTCCATGAAGCAGTTGAATGTGGATCCAAAGCTAATGGAGACGGCTTACAAGACGGCAAATGATCGCTCGTTATTTGTAAAATTTATCACCCGAGAGGCAATGATGGAATCGCTTGGAAACAACTCGGAGGTACAAAAGTTTACCTACTCAAGTAGCGAGCCAGTGGAAGTTCGTATGTGTATCGCAGGTACAAACATGCACTACGTCAGAGTATTTGATCTGCCTCCGGAATTGGGCGACAATAATTTATCGCAAGCTCTCGAGCCGTTCGGCAAGGTGGAACGCATCGTACGCGAAAAATTTCCGGCGGGCTTGGGCCTAGGCTAAAGACACTATATGCAAAGACACGAAATGTTCCAATTGGAATTCCAAATTTGCTGTCAATGTCATTCCAATCGAGCAGGAGACCTGTCAAACGCGCTTTAAAAGCATTGCTCGACAGCATCATCGTCATCACGCGACAATCATCATCAATAGCAACAATCATCAGATTTCGTGTCTTTAGCATACAGTGTCTTTAGCCTAGACCACCTGTATACACCGGTGTACGCGGCGTGTACATTGACGTAAAACAGGATATCCCACCATCAGTGGACGTCGGTAATAGGAAAGGAAGGATATTTTATTATGGACTTAAGGACACTTGCTTCTTGTGTAGAGGAGTGGGACACCGAAAAGACGCCTGTCCACAAAACACAAACCGTAGAGAGAAGAAAACGGCACACCTGGGAACGTCAAATCCCAGTTCATATGCTGGAGTTTTGTCAGGAATGGAGTATGCAGAAAAGTCGCCTGGAGCAGCGGAAGACGAAATCGTGGAAATTCTGGAAGAAGAGGAAATCGGATCCATGGAATCATTAGAAGGAGAAAAACAATCACCAGTCTTCGGAAAGGCAACCGAATCGGATAAAGAGATGCGACAGAAAAAAGCAAGGGAGGAGCTGGAAGAAATGGCTAAAGCAGTTCAAGAAGTGATGGCAAACTCAAGGGCCAATCAGCGGCGCGCTAAATTCGCGGCATCCCGATCGAACTCTGGATCAGCGGCGTCGGTGGTGTAGTGGTAAGCGTGGTTGCCTCTCACCCCAGTCGGTCTAGGTTCAATCCTAGTCGACGCCGTCGGTATTTCTGAGACAAAAATATCTGATCACGCCTTCCCTCGGATAGGAAGTAAAGCCGTAGGTCCCGGCCCATGTGTTGATGGGTTCGATATGTAGGGTGTCAGGTGTGTGTGGATGTCTCCCTGACCGTCCGTGTTTAGGCTTAGTACCAGAAATAGGCGGACGTTAAACTAGAGCTGATGCCGAACGGTGTCGGCTCGCCAGAAATAAGAAGAAGAAGAAGAAGAGCTCTGGATCTGGATCTGCCCCGAGGAAAAATGCGTTCGTAGGACCCTATATTAGATAGTTTTAAATTGATTTTTAGAATAACAAAATATTCTTTGTGACTCTCGGCTCCGTAAAGTTTTAGAAAAAAACAAATGAGCCTTGAATAAACAAACTAGAAAAAAAACGAAGCTTTATTCAAAACAGCCTGAATTTAAATTAACTGAACAAAAATGAACTACTTCGGCGTATTATTCATCCATAATAGTTGTTTTGTAATGAAATGGCTTTATAGATGTAAATAATGTACGAAATTCGTAAAAATCTCATGGTGTTCATATTGCGCCATGGGGGTGTCCATTAGGCCGTCCCTTATTTTGCAAAATTTAGAAATGTTATAAGTTCGTTAGTGGAAAATGATCGTTTTAGCTAAAAAATGATCGTGTCAAAATTTGAAGTCCGTATCTCAAGGCTAAGTGGTCCCTGAAGAGGCCTAAAGTTGTCAAAAATTGTATGTGACCAAAAAAACATGACATTTTTTTTTCGACAAAAAATACGCTATTCTACTAAAACCGGTGATTTTAGGACCCTTAAGGGCCAAAAATGTGCTTAGATTTGCGATATCTCTACTCGTTTTTGAGTTATTGAACAAAATAAGGTAAGTTTCCTTCGGAATTTAAAAAAATGGTCAAAAATGCTGATTTTTCAGTTGTTTTTTGTCAATATCTTGGAAACGAGTAGAGATATCGCAAATCTAAGCACATTTTTGGCCCTTTAGGGTCTCAAAAACACCGGTTTCAGCGGAATGGCGTATTTTTTTGTCGAAAAAAATTTCATGTTTTTTTGGTCCCATACAATTTTTGACAACTTTAGGCCCCTTGAGGGACCACTTAGCCTTGAGATACGGACTTCAAATTTTGACACGATCATTTTTTAGCTAAAACGATCATTTTCCACTAACGAACTTATAACATTTCTAAATTTTGCAAAATAAGGGACGGCCTAGTGTCCATTCTGCCCCGTATGCTTGAAGACGGTCATGAAAAACTAACATTTTTCATAACATTTTTTGAAGTGGATAAATCATTTTTCTTCGTGAGCATTCTTATGCAATAGATGCTAAATAGACTTTAAAAGGATAAATGTATCAAAAAACTAAACTTTTTTGACATCTTGCCAGGTAAAGTTGGCAAAAACCTTAGGGTGTCCATATTGCTCCGCCTACCCCTATTTGATGCCATCCCTGATTACAGTGCCGAATTGCAAAAATTAGTTAACCGTAGTGTGGCCAGCAAAAAAACACCCGTAGAAGGCCGGCAGGGTACCCGGGTACCCACGAAATGGAAATGATCATATCTCAGCGATTTTTCCACCGATTTTAAAATTTTTTGCCTCATTTAACTCAGAAACTCATTATCTATCGAGATCGTATTTGGTTGGACCGGTCCGATCACCATAGGTACCGGAAAATCTGGATTTCCGGATCCATGTTTTTATACAATACAATATACGGGATTTTCGGTAGGTTAGTAGCAATTTCGGTACCAAGCATCGTAAAATTGCTTTGGCATATTGTATCTGACCGGCCTGGAATCATAAAACGTGTTGACTTGAAACTGTGATTTCGGAACACGCTTCCCGTGGGGCCATGGTTGACCATAAACACTTTAAGGTATCCTAGCCTTAACAATGTGGGTTTCAATATGGTATAAGGACATGCTTCCAAAAATATGGGTTTTCCGAAAACCACGATAATTAGATCGGTCTAACCAAATATTTTCCCGATAGATGATGAGTTTCTAAGTTGAATGAGCTAAAGATTTCCAAAATCGATGAAAAATTGACGGAGATATGATCATTTCAATTTCGTGGGTACCCGGGTACCCTGCCGGCCTTCCACGTAATAAAAAAATGCAGGAGCCCCTCCCCCTGCCCCTCCTCACTTTAAAATTCGGTCAACCCCATTAATAGATGTATATTGACGAGTTCTAAGATCTAACAGAGTTTCAAAATCCTAGTCTCAATAACCATTAAAATATCGAGATTTGAAATTGAAAAAGGTACCCGGGTACCCTGCCGGCCACATAAGTATTAAATGTGTTTGATCTTTTTTATTATCACATGTTTTTATGTTTTCAGGTGCAAATTACTCTGAAGCAAATTTTTCGAGATTGGTCTGCCGAAGGACACATAGAACGAGAACAGTGCTATAAGCCAATCATCGACGAAATCATCTTTTTCTTCAATCCCCGGAAATGGTAACTATAGATATTATGTATTTCATTTGAGCTTTTATATTTGGTTGATGCATTATTTTAGTAAAATAGAAAACGTCAAAATTTTGATACCTGGTGCTGGATTAGGTAGACTAATTTATGACATTGCTTCCAAAGGGTACTACTGTGAGGGCAATGAGTTTTCGTTGTTTATGCTCATTGCATCGAACTTCGTATTGAACAGGTAAAATTACAATATCCATTTTTTTTTTTCAAATTTACATGTTTTTTTTTCTTTCGTCAGATGCGTTATCGAGAATCAGTGCACCTTCTACCCTTGGGTACACCAAAACGTCAACAATCTCTCTGGGAACAATCAAACTGAAGCCATCACGTTCCCCGACATTAGTCCCACTAAGTTCCCACCGAAGGGGACGATGAATATGGTGGCTGGCGATTTTCTTCAGGTTAGTCATAATGGATAAAGACACTATTGTCAGATTTCTTGAAACGTAAACACCGCGCGGCCGTTGAAATGTTTCAAAAAGGGGCTTTGCACAAAAGTTCACGCGGTCTATCGTTTTCGAAAGGAACAGCCGCACCGTAGGAAACGCCGCAATGTTATTTCCCATAAGGATGAAGTAAACAGGGAGTGAAAACCGCGGCTGTACCTTTCGGAAGCGATAGGCCGCGTGCACTTTTGTGCAAATCCCTCAATGGACTTATCCACGGTCTTCTTTTTCCTCAGGATTGCTTTTTCTTTTCTTCTGTAACTGCGGGCACTGTTTACAAAAAATGACATATTCATGAACATCAAGCGACCGAAAGTTCACTGAATGTTCACCGGATCTCGCCGGATGCAAGATGTGAGCAGTGATTTTAGTAAACACGGCCCGCAGTTACCGTTTCACAGCATGCTGTCAGTTGGCATGTGACGTCATCGTGGATAAGTTCATATATGCAAAGACACGAAATGTTCCAATGGACTTATCCACGGTCTTCTTTTTCCTCAGGATTGCTTTTTCTTTTCTTCTGTAACTGCGGGCACTGTTTACAAAAAATGACATATTCATGAACATCAAGCGACCGAAAGTTCACTGAATGTTCACCGGATCTCGCCGGATGCAAGATGTGAGCAGTGATTTTAGTAAACACGGCCCGCAGTTACCGTTTCACAGCATGCTGTCAGTTGGCATGTGACGTCATCGTGGATAAGTTCATGTTTACAAAAAATGACATATTCATGAGCATCAGGCGACCGAAAGTTCACTGAATGTTCACCGGATCTCGCCGGATGCAAGATGTGAGCAGTGATTCTAGTAAACACGGCCCGCAGTTACCGTTTCACAGCATGCTGTCAGTTGGCATGTGACGTCATCGTGGATAAGTTCATGGACTTATCCACGGTCTTCTTTTTCCTCAGGATTGCTTTTTCTTTTCTTCTGTAACTGCGGGCACTGTTTACAAAAAATGACATATTCATGAACATCCAGCGACCGAAAGTTCACTGAATGTTCACCGGATCTCGCCGGATGCAAGATGTGAGCAGTGATTAAACACGGCCCGTTTCACAGCATGCTGTCAGTTGGCGTGTGACGTCATCGTGGATAAGTTCATTGAGTTCACTAAGCCTGAAATTTTTTGACAGCACAGCGGGGTCGACTCTCAACAACTTCTACTCAGAGATGCATTACCAAAATCGCTGATATTTTTTTTCTTTGATTTCTTACATGAATTTCCATATAAAGTGATGCATATGCCACAGACAAACAGACGTATCACTTGGGACAAATTGCGATAAAAATCATCGTCATGAAAACATAAGCGCCCAATGCTAATCAGGCTGTGTTACGCAAACCACTCAGTAGGTGGCGGTAGTGAGCAAACGTCAAACAGGAGCAAAAACGATGCGAGCGCCGTGATCGAGCGATTTGCGAACCACTAAATATTTGAACTAACCGTTAAAAAGGGTGACGATGAGAAGTGAGTAGAGTAAGACGTCTGTTTGTCTGTGCATATGCATATACTTAATGCACAAGCTCATATTTTTGCAACTTCATCGTGAAAACTAGTTACAATAAATTAAACAAATATTTAGCTGGGTAGAAGTTGTTGAGAGTCGACCCCGCTGTGGTGTCAAAATTCGCTGCCCGAGTGAACTTCCAGCGGGCGGTGCACTCGTCTATGAACTTATCCACGATGACGTCACATGCCAACTGACAGCATGCTGTGAAACGGTAACTGCGGGCCGTGTTTACTAAAATCACTGCTCACATCTTGCATCCGGCGAGATCCGGTGAACATCCAGTGAACTTTCGGTCGCTGGATGTTCATGAATATGTCATTTTTTGTAAACAGTGCCCGCAGTTACAGATGAAAAGAAGAAGCAATCCAGAGGAAAAAGAAGACCGTGGAAAAGTCCATAGTGTCTGTATTGTTATACCCCTTGATTGTTGAGTTATATCAGTGACAGACTGGTGCATTGGTGGTATTCGTACCATGGTACAAGTTGTCAAGAAAATTATTCCAAGTCTATCTTGATTGAAGACAATGATCAGTATGAAACTCATTTGAAGATAATTGTACTGTACCCTGGTACATACGTACACCACCAATGTGTCCAAGGTTTTAGCCGTAGTTTTTTTTTCGTTTTTTCACCCTCAAGGGAACGTCCATAAATTACGTCACGTTTTGAGGGGGGAGGGGGGTTCAACAAAGCGTGACGACCCATACAAAAATTTCAGAGGTCCCACACAAAAAGTATGTCATAGCGGGCAGGGGGGCTGAAAATGGTCGATTTTTGCGTGACGGAATTTATGGACGTTCCCTGTTGTCAGGAAATTTTTCTCGACTCACTAGGCATGGACTTTTCCACGGTCTTCTTTTTCCTCTGGATTGCTTCTTCTTTTCATCTGTAACTGCGGGCACTGTTTACAAAAAATGACATATTCATGAACATCAAGCGACCGAAAGTTCACTGAATGTTCACCGGATCTCGCCGGATGCAAGATGTGAGCAGTGATTTTAGTAAACACGGCCCGCAGTTACCGTTTCACAGCATGCTGTCAGTTGGCATGTGACGTCATCGTGGATAAGTTCATAGTGTATCATTGTCCTTGCCTCACAATATACAAATTCATGCAATGGCAGGCAAAGAAAGCCCTTCAATTAAAAGCTGTGGAAATGCAAAAGGAGAACTAAGTTGATGAGAGGCAGGCCAAGTTCCAGTGAGAATGTCGAGCCATAAAGAAGAAGAAGAATAAGAATATTGTGTCATATTTCTATGTCAAATTTCATCATGACATGTGTTCATAAAATAGGATGATATTATAGGAAAGTAACCTGAATATACGATTTGTAGGTCTACCGAGATGCCAACTACTGGAGCTGTGTGGCTACAAGCTTCTTCATTGACTGTGCCAACAACGTAATCGAGTTTGTCGAAGTCATTTACAACATATTGAAACCAGGAGGTATTTGGGTGAATTTAGGGCCACTATTATATCACTTCAGCGATGTCCCTAGCGAAAATAGCATAGAACCCACTTACGAGGATCTGATCATCATCATTCGTTCCGTAGGTTTTACCATACTTGTAAGTATTCTGAAGCAATTTCTAGTTGCAGTTGTCCTAACACGACTAATACCATTTTCAGAAAAACAAAACCGACGTTGTGACCAAATACGCACAGAACCCTACCTCTATGCACCAAAGCGAGTACAAAAGCATATTTCTAGTTTGTCAAAAGCCAGACGGCGCCGATTAGATTGGAGGTATAACAAGAAAACAACTCAATGCGACATCAATCTTTCATGCTGTGTTGCTTTTTATTTGAAATTGGAATTTAAGAACTGTACAAACATAGAAGGGATTTTATCAATCGTAATCGTTGCCGTTGTGTGCATTTTCATGTACGTGAGAAACTGTCGGCGATAACGGTTCAACTGTGAGGCATTCATATCGGATGGGACTTCGGCAAGGATAGCGCCTGCACCGGATATTTTCACTGATCCCGTCATTCCTAGTTTGCGAGCCGACAGAATTTGTTCGATCACGTCTTGGGTTGTTTTATCCATTTCAAAGAGAAAATTTGTGGAACTTAAGGGCGGCTGAAAGAAAAAAAAAAATGAAATTATTAACATCCATGAGAAACTCAGGGCACTGACTGGGGCCATGTGATCAATCGTGTTATCCACGTATTAACCTTACAAGCGAGATTTGGCTATCATTAAAGACACTATATGCTACACTACACTATATATACACTATACTACACTATATATACACTATCGGGAATAATTTCTGATAGCATCATAGTACATTTGAAACGTCAGGCACTATTACAACTACCTACCTTCTCTGGTGCGGCAAAGGATTGGCCGAAATTCAAGCAAATTTATGATCACACCACCAGAGAAGGTCAGTTTAGCGATCTGGAGAATCTGACAAGGCTTCATTCAGTTCTCCAAGGACCAGCTGCCAAGAGTGTGCAACAACTGATGTTGGACCCCATGAACGTTCTGAAGGTCATGGGACGATTGGAAGAGAATTTTGGAAATTTCGAAAATCTTGTTTACCCTTTCCTTCCCACGACTTTGAACGGCTATATATCTATGCCAAAAAAGCGTTTCCGAAAAAAAGTGGTAGAACAAAAGTTATTGCAAATTGGCTAAATTTTTCGAAATCAATGAAAAAAATGTTGGTTGTAAATCAATAGGTTGTTGATTGTTTATCAATAGTTGAACTATTGAAACAAGTAGGTAGTAGTTGGGTTAACCTTATGAGGTTATAACCATTTTCTAAAAATTATTGCATCATATTCATCTAATTCCGTTTGTCCGGAGTTCGTCGAAAATCGATGGTGCTCTAGAGCAACCGGAAAGTAGAGGGTTAACAGCATGAGAGCGCTGAAGAAGGCGTCATTACTTCAAGATCACCGTCTGATCCAAGACATTGTCGACAAACTACCGCACAGTATACAACTACAATGGGCGGAGGTGCTATGTGCTATTAAGAAATACAAATACAGCACCAGGGCCCTACATTTTCAATTTCAATTGAAATTTTCAGGTGAAGTTTGTAAACAATGTTTTCAATCGTCATCGTCGTCGTCGTCGCCCAGTCCAGCTGTCATCGTCACCGATGAACCGACGGTGCTGCGTCGTCGCTAAAGACACTATGGACTTATCCACCGATGAACTAAATTCATCGCGGTCCGAGAATTTTGACACTAGAGCGGGGTCTGTTCCAATCAGAATCGTCCAATTCTGATTGGAACGGCCCCGCTCTAGTGTCAAAATTCTCGGACCGCGATGAATTCGGTTCATCGATGGATAAGTCCATAGACGAGTGCACCGATGAACTGAATTCATCGCGGTCCGAGAATAGACGAGTGCACCGATGAACTGAATTCATCGCGGTCCGAGAATTTTGACACTACAGCGGGGTCGTTCCCAATCAGAATTGTTCAATTCTGATTGGAAATCTTTCACTTCTGATTGGAAGCGACCCCGCTATTGATTGATGCACCAAGCGAAAAGAAGAAGAAGTTTTGACATCCAAGCGGTGTGCCGTCGATTAGATCCTCGTCGCTGATTGGTCGATGGATGTAAACGGCACACCGCTTGGATGTCAAAACTCTTCTTCTTACCGCTTGGTGCATTAATCAATAGTGTCAAAATTCTCGGGCCGCGATGAATTCAGTTCATCGGTGCACTCGTCTATTTTGACACTAGAGCGGGGTCGCTTCCAATCAGAAGTGAAAGATTTCCAATCAGAATTGAACAATTCTGATTGGGAACGACCCCGCTGTAGTGTCAAAATTCTCGGACCGCGATGAATTCAGTTCATCGGTGCACTCGTCTATATGCAAAGACGGCAAAGACACGAAATGTTCCAATTGGAATTCCAAATTTGCTGTCAATGTCATTCCAATCGAGCAGGAGACCTGTCAAACGCGCTTTAAAAGCATTGCTCGACAGCATCATCGTCATCACGCGACAATCATCATCAATAGCAACAATCATCAGATTTCGTGTCTTTAGCATACAGTGTCTTTAGCTATCATCAGGGGGCCAGCAAAAGCCAAAATCACCGTAGCTCACAACAAAAACACGTCCAAAATTGTTTGTGCTGTAAATTGATGCATTACACAATTTCTTACTGATTTATTTGCTATCTCCGCGTTGTCGTGTAATTTCGAACGATTGCACGCTAAAATTTTGAGAACCCTTTGCAAGTTTTACACGTTTTACTTAAGTAATAACTTATGGTAATGACTAATTCTCTAATGTCGTGCACATCCCAGATCTGTCAGAGTGCCCAAAAGTGTCAATTTCCCAAACATGTCAAATTCATGTGGACTACGGCTCATCTATTCGTGGTTGACGTCCGCGCTGCCCCGCTGGCTATCATATCATCACTATTGACCCTATTGACTGTCAAACGATAAACTGCAACGATAGGCGCGCCACCATCTTTCGAATAGTGGAGGGTGTAGGTACCTTCTTCGCGGTGTTGTTTACGGTGAAGCAACACCACTAAAAAGGTACCGGTGCTCTCCAACATTCGAAAAATGGTGGCGCGTCGATCGTTCTACGGCAGCGATTTTGCGGTGGGGTGGTGACGTTTGGGGGCGAATAAAACATCAAAGCTTATGTCGTTTTCGTTTTTGCGGCGGTGCTACACCGGTGTAGCACTTTTGCACGAAAATGCTCGTTTTTTATTTTCGTGCTACACCGGTGCAGCCATATATACAGCCATTCCATAGAAAAACGATATAAGGCTATCTGACGTTTGATCTCCTTTCTCTGTTTCGCTCCCGAGGAGGAAAGGTTTGTTTTCACACGGAAACGTTTCCGTATGAAAATATTAAACAAAAAATTGCTATCTTCTGTGTCTGCTTGAGAGAGAAGGGTGATGAGCGCTAGATTGCCTAAGGCTGTGACCATAGTGGGTAAGGTGAGATGCGATCGGATGCGATAAGTTATGAGATGAGAAGAGGGATGTTTGATAGGTCATAGTGCATGAGGTTTTCAATGAGGGTGCGCATGTTGTTTTCACATCCTTTTTCGCCTATTTCGTGCGCATCAACGACTCGCGTGATTTGATCGATGAAGTCGCTTGTATGTTGAAGCGCTTCTTTGGATGTGGGTAGTGAAATGATTGTTTCATCTATAAGAGCGGAAAGATAAAATGCACCCGCTTTTTGTTTTGCGCGGGTCGTTTTTTTTGCTATAACTTAGTCAGTTTTGATCCTGTTGCAATAGCGAAAACCGACCAGTTCAAAAAAAATCTGGTGTAACTGTAGAAGATTGAGATTATTGAATTAATTATTTGAGAAAAGAATGTATCCACTTATCCGCGAGCGGTAATGGCGGCAGCGGGCATATCCAACCGGTTCGGATTTTGACGTTTCGTGGGGGAAAGTCAAAACAGTTTCATTCTCTTCCTCACCCCTTCACCCACCAATCTGTGGCGCCAACCGATTGCGATCCCCAAGAAACGTCAAAATTCTTTATGTATACACATATTTTTACTTTCCGGATTGAGCTATCTGAGTGTTGATTTCAATTCAAATCAATATGAGACTGTTATACTGATTTTCGGCATTAAAACATTACTTGATTGTGCTGACCTCGGCAAAAAGAAACAAAAATTCGGCAAGTATGTATTCAGGCTTATTCTGCGCGGCGTGTGAGGTGAGACGGACGGTTTCGTCTCACGTGACGTGAGACGACTAATGTAAATCAAATGGGGCGAGTCGACTTTTGTCACCTCATTCGACTCGTCTCACCTCACACGCCGCGCAGAATAAGCCTGATTATTTAAGCGTATAGGTTTTTTTATTACAAAATTTTCGCCGATATCTACGAGAAAAGATGTCTCTAATAAGTACACAATATTCATCATAAGGACTGCACAGACAAACATACGTAACACTTCGAACATTTTTCGAATCATATCATAGTCACGGAAACATGTTCGCCCAATGCTAAAAGGACTGAGTTTGGCTGACCATCAACTAGGTGGCGGTAGTGGGCAAACGTCAAACTCGAGCAAAAACGATGCGAGCGCCACGGGTGGTCAGTTGGCCAACTATCCAATTTTCAAATAGACCGTTAAATCGGTGTACGATGCAAAATATCAGAGTGTTACGTCTGTTTGTCTGTGAGGACTGTATCGTTAATTATGAGTACATCTCTGAGGCCCTGTATTAAAAAGACTAAGTCTTATTTTGACAACTGCTGTGGGTTTATGTGTTGCTAGCGTTGTAAACAAAAGATAACCTTCATTAAAAGTTAAAGTTTTTCCTCAAGTGGAGCAACGCGAGTGTTTACGGATGAGAAGCGAAAATCGATTGTGATCAGGTACTGCTATGAAAAATGATTATCGCTAAGAAAATTAGCAAAAGTTGGAGGTGTTAGCGTTTTTTCTGTCCAAAATGCTGTCAAACGATTCGGTATGCATAACACACTGATGAACTCACCCGGACGCGACAGAAAACCAGGTGCGTCCAAGTCAAATTTGGACAGCAAAATTTGCAAAATCTTCAAAAGAAAAAAGGAGGTATTCATCCCCGGATAAAAACTAACCATAGGGTATTTGGTGAAAACCATTCCTGTACCATACAGTGTACCAGCTACAATATAGTGTATTGTAATGGAATGGTTCGCTAAAAGCTTTGCACATTGGTAGCTACTATACATTTACATCCGATCTTTAAGTAACAATATATTATACTGTTTTTCTTACGTTTGAACCATTTACTATTCCGAAGCAATCTTTTTCCGTGCATTTTCAATTATTTATTCAGTTTATGATTTTTTCCGTGCTTTGTTTTGTTGATGTTCGTGACATTTTTGTTGCAAAGGAAATGAAAGAGAAAAAAGTGAATAAGTTGAAACATCTATTTAAAGTCAATAAAATGTTTAAATAAAGTGGTAAACCAGGTGTTCTAATGACTGCATATCCAAGAGATATGGTGGGCTAGGTATGTAGAGTGCGATGAGAGGAATACGAATGTAGGTCAACCCGGAAAGACGCAGGCCAGATTACCGTAAATCAGTGGATGAGTTCAACACTATTCTTTCTCTTCTTCTCTCATGTGAAATTGCCTTGTTCAACAACCGAATTAAATGCGATTTATCTTTGACATTTTTAACATAAGGACTGGACTGGACACTGAAACGACTTCTGATATAAGTTCGTCTTCGCTTTTTAACCTAACTTATAGTTGAATCGAACTTGACAGTTTTCTTATAAGTTGTTATGTACATATTTCATAGTTCAGTCAAAATGGAGCCTCAATATTGCAATAACGGTTAAGCACGCTGTAATGATACTTATGTACCTCGTCACCCACTTCATGCAACTACATTAGTGGTCTAATAACACTTAGCGCGCTAGGCATAGTTCCATCATGCCGCTCAAAGTGTTGCCACAAATAATGCTTAGTTTGCAAAACCCAGTTATCTGGCTGGTGGGACATGGGAGCCTAAGCTTTAACTGTTAATGCAATCAGAGGCTACTCAGACTTAGACGAGTTTAGGTTAGTTTGGCTAGAACTGCCATTATCGAAGGAACATGACGAGATAATATAACATTATATGGTTTATCTAATGTAAAACAATACAACATAACAAAAGAGAACCATTCCAAAACCATGATTAAATTTATAACCAGTAGTGAAATTACAATTAAAAACAATATATTTACCGTACATTTTATTGTTTGAAACCATACGTGTACCATACAATGTACGGTATATTAAAGCCCACGTATCAGTATTTCGAACAATTCATTTACAATAAAATGTATGGTTTTGTAAAAAAATATATATGGAGAAAAATATTTTTTTATATTGTTACGATACTTAACAACCCGTATAGTATATTGTAAAAATCTTATTTACAATTCACTGTATGGTGTCTACATTACATCTTATTGTTTTTGTATTTTTTATTTTTACAGTGGTGTTAATTGTAACAATATGGTTCTAAATAGTACTGTTACAATACAACATTCGGTTTTTCTACTGTATTTTTTATTCGGGTCATAGATTGCGCAAAAAAGTGTGGAACGACTATTGGTATGGTTCAGCGCGCCAAGGAGCGTAATGCCCTGAAGACTTACCCAAAACAGCGGATTATGTGAAAACTCCGGCTCGGAAACTGTACGACGATGTTTTGAGCAAAAATTACATGTGCATAATCATGGATGATGAAACGTATGTCATATTGGACAACAAGGCACTTTCAGGGGCACAGTTTTTCACTGTGAAGCGTGGCACTGATGTTCCGAATTCGGAGAAATCGAAGAAAAACTGGGCCAACCCAAGCAAAACCATCGACGGAACGGTTGTCCAAAACCTTATGTTGACGGCGTAGGTCTCTGACCCACTTGCGCTCAGAGTGAGAAGAGAATCTCATTTCCGCACCGCGACTTCGTGTGACCGGTCAATAGAGTTTGGATATGTTGTTGATGTTTACATCGGGGTATTGTATTCATTCAATAGAAAAGCTTCGACGCAATCCAATGTCGAATTAGAAGTCAAGTAATAAGTCATTTACGAGTATTTAATTAGATTTAGTGTTTAGAGAGTGCCGCTAATTTGCGATACCGTAAGTTATTGTCATCAAAACCTTTCTATCTAGGTTGCCGAAGTTGATTGTCGGAAAGTGAGAGTAGCTCGAGGTTTGATTTGGTTGAAACAGGGTGGACCAGGTGTAGCAAACTGTAAGTAGAAACTAATAGAGATTGATAGAAGGAAATAATTGAGAAATCATAATACGTTTTCTAGAGTCAGAGCTAGTGCAGAGTTAATGAATCAAATATTGTCGTGCGAGTTAGGAAAAACTATTTCTTGTGAGTGAATTGTATAATAATTGAATTACCAACTGTTTACTGAAGTCAAAATTATATTTCTAGAGCTGCACGTAAAATGTCTGCTACAAAAAATAGTTATTTTCTATTCCGAACCTTATGAAGAACACCAAGAAGAAGGTGCGAGAGCTGGCAAGATCCACGAAAAATTAAATATAAAATGATACCATGGGCTTTTCTGATGGTCAATAAACAATGTAATTGAATTTAATTTACAAAACAAATAAAACATTTTCAGATCAAGGGGTTGGTCATTCGGCACATTATGCCCGGCACACATGCCGGCACATCTCGGCACACATGCCGGCACACATGCCGGCACACATGCCGGCACACATGCGGCACACATACAACATAGAAATCCAACCTTGCGGTATGGAATCAAACTGTCATTATACTTACGATTGCAAAAAATCCCTTCATACAGATTCTAGACAAGTGTTCTGGGTGGAATTTTGTCGGTAAACACCGACTAGACCAATAACATTCACCAAAAATAGACAGGATTATAATTAGCGTAAAAACATTCTAAGAAAATATTCCACTGGGCACTTTCGGCACACCTCCGGCACGTTCGGCACACTTCGGCACACACTGAAAAATAACCGGCACAGTTTAGGCACATATTGGCACACGCTCAAAAATCACGGCACAAATGAAGTGTGCTGAATGACCAACCCCTTGTTTCAGATACAGCAATTTTCAGGCGTACTCATAATCAACGATACAGTCCTTATATTAGGTAAAAGAGTATCAATCGAAATTGATGTCACACTATTTTCGTTAAGGGATCTAGTTTTGCCTGACAAAGAAAAAAGCATAACTTTTCAATCAGAATCCTTTTAGCAATTAAGTTGAATAGCATAAAACCTTAAACATTCTAACTTGCACATGAATAACATGCACTGGACAAACGACCATATCAAACATTGATCACTTGATTAAATCCCGAACAGAGAAAATAAAATGTTTTCTTATACGCATATAATAACAAAATTATGCTGTAAAAAACTTACACGATTTGATGGAATACCGTCTACCCCCGTTGGTTTGAACGACACCTCATGCAAACCAACGGGGCTCGTTTTTTAATTTGAACTTCTAGTAACCCTGTGGACATCAAAAAATACACTGATGGTAACCGTTTTTGCTGTTTTGTTTTGATTCTGCGTTCCGTTTCACCCCGTTCCATGAGCAGAATGACGTTTGAACCATTTTTAGTTTGAACGATGTGCAGATTAGAGGGGGTCAAATTAAAAAGTGTTCAGATTACTGTATTCGTGCAGCGTTGCATTGGTGTATATTTGAATTAGTACATCGTTGCATTGGTGCATCGCTGCATTGGTGAGCATCATACCATTGGTGCATCATTGCATAGGTACATCTACATTGATGCATCGTTGCATTGGTCGTACATCAATGCATCGTAGGATTTTTAAAGCATTGTTTTGTTAAATCAATTTCAGCAGTTTCTAGAATTTTCTTTCCATTCTATGGATTAGAACCCTACAACAGTAATTTACAGTCAAAAGGTGGATGCTTGGAAGTATACCTTCTGGCGCTTTTCGATGAGATGCCCAATGCTGTGGAATATTTCACATATACATTGATGTAATGGCTTTCGTGAAATCTTTTAAAAAGTTTCCTTCTAGAAGATTCTGTGAATAAAAATCATAGATAATACAAGTATTATCTTTCTATTGTTCCGTCGTACATTGGTGCATTGTTGTATTTTTGCATTGGTGTATAGTATTGTTGCATCACTGCATTGTTTCATCATTTCTTGATGCATTGCTGCATTTTTGCATTGGTGCATCTTTGCATTGCTGCATCAATCCCGTAGAAAGATCTAGAAGTTTCTTTCATTGTATGAATTAGAACCCACAACAGTAATATACAAGCTAATGTTGGATATGTTATAGTATACCTTCTGGCGCTTTCCAAAGAGGTGCACCATGCTGAGTGAAATATTTTATATATGTACTAGCAGACCCAACGTGGCTAGCCACGTTCCTAAAAAAAGTAGTTTTTTTATACAATGAAGAAAATCCTAGAATCTTCTAGAAGGAAATTTCTAGAAGCTTTCTTGTGCATACAAATATAAAATATCATAAAAAAAAATATATAGTATCATAGCTCAAACTACCATTCTGCCATCTTGGATATGATCCGCCATCTTTGATTTCAAAATAGGGTCAAATATCGATTTTGACTTCTACTCATAAAGCCCGATCGATAGATACCCATCTTTGTTTTCGAAATAGGGTCAAATGTCGATTTTTGACTTCTACTCATTTCATATTGCATGGTATTATAGATCAAACTACCATTCCGTGGCCGCCATATTGGATATGGTCCGCCATCTTGGATTTCAAAATGGCGTAAAATATCGATTTTTGACTTCTACTCATCAAGCCCGAACGATAGATACCCATATTGCATAGTATCCGAAGCAGCACTGTCGTAAAAAAGCATATATTCTGGAGTTTTGACCGCCATCTTGGAACCTAAGCCGCCATCTTGAATTTCAGTTTCCTTGCTACACCCTCCACATCTTAAGGAATGTGTATACCAAATTTGATTGAAATTTCTTGACATTTCAGAGTTATGCCTATGTTCCGGCATACATATATACATACATACATACATATAAACATACAAATAGACAAACATACAAACATACAAGCATATAAACATACAATCATACATACATCTTCTTTTCGATCGATCGATCGATCGATCAATTCTGACTATACATGTCAATGGTTGCTCCTCCGTGATTGATCTGAACTGGTACCAGTTGCACTGAGATCCAACTGAATAAGGGGCTGGGACATTCCACTTATTCTCAAAGTGCAATTTTAGCAGCTCATGCATATTTGATCAATAACGGCGCCGGCCAAGTCCTTATAGTCAGCTGGGAAGGGTAAGGAATGTTAGAGTGTACTGGTTGTTGCTACTAGAGACCGAGAGCACTCTGCGTCCCCACAACGCAGCACGGACTGAGGTATTTGTTTGACGGAAAGGATGGGAGATCTGGGAGTCACCGTTGGGTCGGTGATGCGATCCATGGATAGGGTTATTTATAGTATTCGTGATAGATTGTGTGGTGAATAAGGTGAATAAGGTCAAGCGGCACAGCACGCTTTGGTTGCATAACTTATAGGCGTTATATACACTGTGCTGTAAGTGGAAGTTGGAAGGGAGGGAAACGACTTTTTTCAATTCGTTTCTGGTTCTAGCGATGGCTATGAACATATGAATATACATGAGTTGTATATGTAGAGAAGAGAGAGCGAGAGAAAGTGGATAGAAAGATACAAAGTAGGATGAAAAGGACGGGCCAGGGATTGAACCCATGACCTTCTGCATACGAATCAGAAGCGGTAGCCACTAGACCACCAAGCCCGTCACATACATCTTCTTTTGTATGTATTGATTAACAACTCTGCCGAAGAAATGAACTGTAAATTATTAGTCATTGTCAAGATTCCAGGGAAATAACTTTTTTTTCGCATTGGAAATGATGCTCACAGATCGTGACAATATGCATTCTTTGCAGCATCGTTTACGCCACCTAGTGAAACAGTCACATACTATATTGTGCACTATGAGCAAGGTATGGGTGTGGAGAACATCTTCTCTGAAGAAAGTATTCTAAAATTTTGCATAATTCTGGAGATATTCACATCCAAAGGACTGTCCTATTTATAGGACGCTGGGCGTTCGGGGCATCTATCCTATAAATAGGACGCTGGGCGGATATGGGTTAATTTATTGCGTATCCCTCACTCACATCCACGCACAATCTGATGCGATTGTGCTTTTCCCCCAGCCAAGCAAAATCTTTCCACTTTCATTGCCCATTCTTTCTAATAGCCGAGCACCGAGCGACGCAAGCAACGACGGCCGAATGAATCGCTACTGAATCTGAGTGCCGAAGGCGAACGAACCAAGATTGAACAAATGTTTGCGTTCTGAGTCGGGTGCGAGAGCATTCATATTGGAACGTTCATTTGACGTTCAGTGGAAGCATCCAGTACTGGGAATTGAATCAGTGAATGCGATTTGATTCAATCAGCTGAATGCCATTCGGTAGTTGAGAGAGCGAACGTTCTTGTCGTATGGACTTATCCACCGATGAACCGAATTCATCGCGGTCCGAGAATTTTGACACTAGAGCGGGGTCGTTCCAATCAGAATTGAATGATTCTGATTGGAAACGACCCCGCTCTAGTGTCAAAATTCTCGGACCGCGATGAATTCGGTTCATCGGTGGATAAGTCCATACACCGGTGCAAGCTGATTCATTTCGCACTCTATTTGTTTCTCTCCTGATTCGCTTCGGTGGCGTCGGTGGCGTTCGTGTTGCCTTCGTTCCTAGTGCGCCGTGCTCTCACTCAGCATTGGGTTGTTGGCGTTCTTTTTGCTATTTTGCATCGCCGGCATTCGGGTGAGCGAATGAGTTTTCCCATGCTTGGATGCCAGTGCTGCTGTCGACGGTGTGAGTTTGAACAGTATGGACTTATCCACCGATGAACCGAATTCATCGCGGTCCGAGAATTTTGACACTAGAGCGGGGTCGTTTCCAATCAGAAGTGAAAGATTTTCAATCAGAATTGAACAATTCTGATTGGGAACGATCCCGCTGTAGTGTCAAAATTCTCGGACCGCGATGAATTCAGTTCATCGGTGCACTCGTCTATGTTACTCAAGGGCCCGGACTTTCTGACACCATTGCCTGCTGTCATGGGCCGTTTTCGCCAGAGGAATGTAGCCGTTGTTGGTGATATACAGGAAATGTATCACCAGTTCTACATAAGGGATCAGGACAAGTCGGCACAATGCTTTCTGTTTCGGAATTCGCCCCATGAAAGACCAGATGTGTTTATAATGGATGTGGCAACGTTCGGGTCGTGTTGTTCGCCGAGTTAAGCGCAGTTCATCAAAAATAAAAATTTAGCTGAACACGCCAAGAAGTACCCAAGAGCAAGTGAAGCGATCGAGAAAAGCCATTACGTTGATAATCTTCTTGATAGTTGCGACACCGTTGAAGAAGCAGTGGAATTAATTCTCCAAGTAAAATGTATCCATGCCGCTGGAGGGTTTCACATTAGAAACTGGATGTCAAACAGTTTAAAGGTGCTCGAACAGGTAGGGGAGACTTGCTCTGAAACGGAAAAGATCTTGAACTTTGACAAGGCAGGGCTGAATTCCGAAAGAGTTTTGGGAATGATCTGGATCCCAAAAGAGGATATCTTTACCTTTTCCAAGGAACTTAGGCAAGACTTGCATGACGTGGTATTTGGTGAAACAATCCCGACCAAAAGGGAAGTGCTACGTTGTGTGATGAGCGTCTTCGACCCACTCGGTTTGGTAGCCTTTTTCACGTTTTTCGGCAAAGCAATCCTCCAAGATACATGGCGTTCAGGAATAGGATGGGATGACGAAATACCGATGGACATTTTGGAGGACTGGAAAATTTGGACCCAACTTTTCGCTGAGCTTGACACCGTGAATGTGGACCGCTGTTATTTTTCCGTTACTAGGCAGCCTACCGAAATTGAACTTCATGTGTTTGTCGACGCTAGTGAACTAGCCTATGCAAGCGTCGCCTACTTCAGGGCAATAATCGATGGCAGACCACATTGTGCCCTAGTAGCTGGGAAATCGAAGGTATCTCCGTTGAAAGCAATATCCATTCCGAGGTTGTAACTGCAGGCTGCAGTGTTGGGTACAAGACTGGCAAAGACTATTGGAGACGCTCATTCGTTACCCATAACCAAGCGATACTTCTGGACTGATTCGCAAACCGTGTTGGCTTGGATTCGCTCTGACAGTAGAAGCTATCGACAGTTTGTAGCTTTTAGAATTGGGGAAATTTTGAACAAACCTGAAGTTGCAGAGTGGCATTATGTACCGTCTAAATATAACGTGGCAGATGATGCAACTAAATGGAAAAAGCTTCTTTCGTTCAAACCAGAAAGTCGATGGTTTACAGGACCAGAGTTTCTGTTGCAAAATACAGGAAACTGGCCGGTGCAAGAAATATTGGCTACCCCTAAGGAAGCGCAAGATAAACTTCGAGCTTGTCTTGTACATCAGGTGGCAGATGTGGTTGAGCTTGTGGACTGCACACGATTTTCGAGATGGGAGAGAATGCATCGTACTGTAGGGTATGTCTATCGTTTCATCGAAAACTGCAAGAAGAAGCATATGCAAATGACCAAGCAAGGAGGACCATTTACTCAGGATGAATTGTGTAAAGCAGAAGGTTTTCTCATCAAAATGGCTCAACAATCTAGATACCCAGATGAAGTTGCAATACTGACTCGCAAATCGGGTGAACAAGTATGCACTGTTGAAAGATCAAGTTCATTGTATAAGTTATCCCCTGTCATGGACGAGCAGGGTTGCATTCGACTGGACGGCCGAATCGCTAATGCACCCACGTTGATGGAAGATACTAAGTATCCGATGATACTGCCAAGGGATCACAGCGTAACGACATTGATTTTGGACTACTATCACCGTCGTTATTTGCACGCGAATAGAAATACAGTTTTGAATGAAGTTCGACAACGTTATTATGTACCAAAACTGCGAGCAAGTGTTGAACGCGTCATCCGGCAGTGTTTTTTTTCCTCTAAACCATAGGGGGATAAATCTGCTCATCAGACACCCTAACAGGAAGGTTACCCGAATAAAAAATACAGTAGAAAAACCGAATGTTGTATTGTAACAGTACTATTTAGAACCATATTGTTACAATTAACACCACTGTAAAAATAAAAAATACAAAAACAATAAGATGTAATGTAGACACCATACAGTGAATTGTAAATAAGATTTTTACAATATACTATACGGGTTGTTAAGTATCGTAACAATATAAAAAAATATTTTTCTCCATATATATTTTTTTACAAAACCATACATTTTATTGTAAATGAATTGTTCGAAATACTGATACGTGGGCTTTAATATACCGTACATTGTATGGTACACGTATGGTTTCAAACAATAAAATGTACGGTAAATATATTGTTTTTAATTGTAATTTCACTACTGGTTATAAATTTAATCATGGTTTTGGAATGGTTCTCTTTTGTTATGTTGTATTGTTTTACATTAGATAAACCATATAATGTTATATTATCTCGTCATGTTCCTTCGATAATGGCAGTTCTAGCCAAACTAACCTAAACTCGTCTAAGTCTGAGTAGCCTCTGATTGCATTAACAGTTAAAGCTTAGGCTCCCATGTCCCACCAGCCAGATAACTGGGTTTTGCAAACTAAGCATTATTTGTGGCAACACTTTGAGCGGCATGATGGAACTATGCCTAGCGCGCTAAGTGTTATTAGACCACTAATGTAGTTGCATGAAGTGGGTGACGAGGTACATAAGTATCATTACAGCGTGCTTAACCGTTATTGCAATATTGAGGCTCCATTTTGACTGAACTATGAAATATGTACATAACAACTTATAAGAAAACTGTCAAGTTCGATTCAACTATAAGTTAGGTTAAAAAGCGAAGACGAACTTATATCAGAAGTCGTTTCAGTGTCCAGTCCAGTCCTTATGTTAAAAATGTCAAAGATAAATCGCATTTAATTCGGTTGTTGAACAAGGCAATTTCACATGAGAGAAGAAGAGAAAGAATAGTGTTGAACTCATCCACTGATTTACGGTAATCTGGCCTGCGTCTTTCCGGGTTGACCTACATTCGTATTCCTCTCATCGCACTCTACATACCTAGCCCACCATATCTCTTGGATATGCAGTCATTAGAACACCTGGTTTACCACTTTATTTAAACATTTTATTGACTTTAAATAGATGTTTCAACTTATTCACTTTTTTCTCTTTCATTTCCTTTGCAACAAAAATGTCACGAACATCAACAAAACAAAGCACGGAAAAAATCATAAACTGAATAAATAATTGAAAATGCACGGAAAAAGATTGCTTCGGAATAGTAAATGGTTCAAACGTAAGAAAAACAGTATAATATATTGTTACTTAAAGATCGGATGTAAATGTATAGTAGCTACCAATGTGCAAAGCTTTTAGCGAACCATTCCATTACAATACACTATATTGTAGCTGGTACACTGTATGGTACAGGAATGGTTTTCACCAAATACCCTATGGTTAGTTTTTATCCGGGTAGGGTAGTGTGGGGTTAAGGCCGTCTTCTAAAACGCCAGTAGAAGCCAGGACTACTCTCTCCTCGACCCACTAAAACAAATTTCTATGGTCGCCAAACCCTACGTCTCTCCGGAACCACCAAGAAGGTATTGCTTCAGAGAGGGGCTAGTGCATATCGCACCCTCAAGGTTAGCTGCCGTAGCCTAGCAGCAACGAACATCGATGACTCGCTCTGGAGAGTCCATCACGATAGCATGCTGGCGCTTAGCCAGTTTTCCGAGTGGTCCTCGCCACTCCCTTTGTCCTCGGAAGGCGGGCAGGGTCAACCCCGCCCGCGCCCTACTGCTGAGCGGACATCAAGAACTGACGCCCACATGCAACCCGATCTGACCTGCCCGTAAGGAAGGGTATCACTACCCTTCAGGCCCTATCAGATGCATCCGTAGGTTGCAGACAGCAGGGTCTCACCTACCCCGACCCTTGCCGGGGACCCCTTTCCAACCGCGGGCTCGGATCCAACCCAGTAGACTGACGCCACGACAGCACCGCTACCGGGACTTCCTCTCCGCGGCCACTTGATCGCTGTAAGGGTCGATCTCGACCGCATGGCACCGGTATGACCTACGAAGCCGACTTCGAACCCCTGGACCACCTCTTGTACTGTATCTGGACTAGCCATTCTCCGAGTCCACGCGCCACCTCCTCTGTAGCTCCCAGACGATATGGGTGATAGCCGTTGAAACGGCATTTCAGCTATTGTGGCGTTAGCACTAAATTGGTTTCCGAAAAAACTTCATTGACTTCCGCTGCCTTTTCTATGCGTTAAACATTACGTCGGAAGTAGTGCGCTGTATAGAAAATCAGATTTACTGTACAGCGCACTACTTCCACGTTATGTTTAACGCATAGGAAAGGCAGCGGAAGTCAATGAAGTTTTTTTCGGAATTCAATTTAGTGCTAAACGCACAATAATCTCATCCCTACACATTCTCTGGACCAAGTTGTCCGGAGTTGTGTCCTCCCCGCATGTGGCAAGCATGCGGTCACGCATTGTGCGAAAACGCGGGCACACGAACAAAACGTGTTCCGCCGTTTCCTCTAAACCATTGCACACTGGGCATTCGGGAGAATCCGCATGCCCGAAACGGTGTAGATACTGTCGGAAGCAACCATGACCTGTAAGGACCTGTGTCAGGTGGAATGTAACTTCCCCATGGCGCCTATTAATCCAACTATCTACCCTCGGTATCAACCTATGGGTCCACCTTCCTTTGGTGGAACTGTCCCACGCGCGCTGCCATTTGACCATAGAGGCCATCCTGACAGTCTTGCGTAGGCCGCTTGTGCCGCGCATTTCGAAGCACTCCATGTCCTCACTGATAAGAATGCTGATAGGCACCATACCAGTAATGACACAGAGAGCGTCGTGTGACACGATACGGTACGCGCTTGCAACCCTCAGACACATAAGCCTGTAAGTACTTTCCAGCTTCCGTCGGTAGCATTCAGTACTTAACGCGGTACCCCACGCCGGGCCGCCATACCTAAGTATGGACGTAGCAACACTAGCCAGAAGCTTGCGCTTACTGGCGTACACCGCTGAGCTATTGGACATCATCCGGGACAGTGCCGCAATAGCTGTGGAGGCTCTTTTACAGGCATAATCGACGTGGCTACCGAAGGTAAGCTTATCGTCGATCATCACGCCCAAGTGTTTGACAGAGCGCTTAGACATGATAGTGCACTCTCCTACACTGATCTCCGTCTGCTGCGCCGATTGCATGTTGTTAAGAACCGTCACCTCTGTCTTGTGGTAAGCCAGCTCCAGTTTCCTGGACCGCATCCACGCCTCCACAACCTTGATCGAGTGGTTAGCAGTCAACTTTACCTCCTCGATCGTTTCACCGTAGACTTCGAGCGTAATATCGTCGGCAAATCCGACAATCACCACTCCCACTGGGTACTCTAACCTCAACACCTCGTCGTACATGACATTCCATAACACCGGACCCAGGATGGAACCAGACTCTTGAGGTTATGTGAAAGCACTTCCGACCGACCCACCTCTGTGTCGTAAACTAGTACGCGATTCTGAAAGTAGCTTCCGAGAATCTTGTACAAGTACTCCGGTATCCCCAGACGCAAGAGCGCATCGGCAATAGCAGCCCAACTGGCGCTATTAAATGCTTTCCTTACATCCAGAGTCACTACCCCGCAGAAGCGAATTCCCCTCCTCTTAGGCTCGAGTGCTTTCTCGGCGGTTTTTGTAACCGACAAGATAGCGTCTACGGTGGACCTCCCCTTCCGGAAGCCATACTGGTTGCTCGAAAGACCATTTAATCCCTCAGTGAACCGCAACATTCTATTGAGGATGATCTTTTCGAGCACCTTCCCCGCCGTGTCAATCAAGCATATTGGTCTATATGCCGACGGGTCTCCGGGTGGTTTCCCCGCCTTTGGCAATAGTACCAGGCTCTGCCTCTTCCAAGCTTCTGGGAAAACTCCCTCGTCCTGGCATTTCTGCATAGCAGACCTGAACATCTCGGGAGCCTCTGCAATAGCTACTTTTAAGGCCTTACCTACGCTAAGGGACTTAGCTATCCCCGCAAGTTCCACATCGGTGACCCTCTCCTCATCATCAGCCTCAGTCCCCGGCTGTCCTACGAAAGGAGGCCAAGGACTAGGATCATGACGAGGAAAAAGTCCTCCAATGATCCCCTCCAACATATCTGGAGATTGCTCTGTAGGAGCCATCACACCTCTCGTCTTGGCCATAACGATCCTGTAGGCGTCACCCCACGGGTTCGTATTGGCACTCTGACAGAGACCCTCAAAGCAGGCCTTTTTGCTTGCTCTTATCTCGGTCTTGAGCGCGGCTTTTGCAGCGGCGAACACCACCCGCCGTTCGTTTCGCTCTTCCTCTGATCGTGCTCGCTGCATCCGCCACCTAGCCCGTAGGCAGGCGTGGCGCAGGTCCGCAATCGCGTCGGTCCACCAGTAAGCCGGTGGCCTCCCATTTCTAGGGTGGACTCGCCTAGGCATGGTCGCATCACACGCACGTGAGAGCACCGCTACCAGCTCATCGCCGTCTAAGCCGATTAAGTTTCGCTCACGGCGGAGCGCTTCCCTAAATACCTCTTCGTCGAAGTATGATGACTTCCACGAGGGCTTGGCCTTGGCCTAGCCGCCTCTTCTTCTATCCGCTGTCTGCTGTTGTTGTAGTCGATACTGTAGCGAACCGCCAGGTGGTCGCTGTGAGTGTAGCCATCATCTACTCTCCAGTTCGGACTACTTCCCAAGTAACACACTTGTTACAGAAGAGTCACGGCGGCGCAGGTTTTTGTTGCGGAGAAGTCACTGTGACTTACTTCTAGCAAGTAAGTATTTATTTGTTAGAAGTAAGTCACAGTGACTTCTGCGCAACAAAAACCTGCGCCACCGTGACTCTTCGGTGACAAGTGTGTTACTTGGGTTGTTAGGCCAGGACTACAAAAGGTCACGTCAATAATTGACTCCGCTCCGTTTCGACTATAGGTACTCTTGGTACCGACGTTAGCCAAGTCGACATCTAAGATGGCCAGTGTTTCTAGCAGGATCTGACCCCGCTGGTTCGTGAAACGGCTTCCCCATTCCACAGCCCAGGCTGTCACCCGCTATTACCACCGGCCTTCGCCCTGTTAGCACGGTCGTTAAGCGGTCCAGCATTTGCGTGAACCGCTCGATCGGCCACCGCGGAGGCGCATAACAGCTACAGAAGAAGACCCCGTTTACTTTGGCGACCACGAAGCCCTCATAGGTAGTAGACACCAACTCCTGCACGGGGTATTTACCCGTCGTCCATATCGCCGCCATTTTCCTGGTCCCATCCGAGGCCCAGTTGCCGTTGCCGGCGGGTACTCGGTATGGGTCCGAAATGATGGCGATATCCGTCTCCCACTCAGAAACCGCCTGACAAAGCAGTTGCTGAGCCGCATCACAGTGGTTCAGGTTCAGCTGCGTTACCTGCACTGTGATTTGTTGTTCACTGCGGCTTTCTTAAAGACCGGGCACCCTGGACCACCCATCGTATGTCTGTTTTTCGAGGTTTTCCCGGTACAGATCATGCAGATGGGCGGACTCGTGCAGCTTTGGGCCTTATGACCTTCAGCGCCGCATCGCCTACACAGTTTGCGCCTGTCGGGTTCTTTGCAGTCCCACGACTTGTGTCCTGGTTCCAGACACCTGAAGCAAACCTCTGGTGGCTCGTGGAATGTCAGGTGACATACACACCAGCCCACCTTTATATTTCCTACTTTAACGGACTTTTTAACATCCGCCACAGGTAGCTGAACCAAGGCTATCTGTGTCCCTGTTGGCCCTTTCCGTAGCATAACGGCTGCGGCGGCCACCTGCACATCGCACTGTTGCCGCAGTGCCGTGACGAGCTCTTCCACTTCGGTGATCTCGTCAATGTCTTTGACCTTCAGAGTCGCCTCATGTGTCAGAGCCCTCACCTGCACACCCTCACCAAGGACCTCTTCTGCCAGCCTCTTGTAGGCGGCGCCCTTGTGTTCCTTCTGGCGCTTCAGCTCCAGGATCATCTCACCCGTACGAGTACGTCTAATACTGTGTACGTCGGCTCCAAGACCCTCAAGCTTGGCTTCGCTTCGCATCGTCTTCAAGACGTCCGAGTACTTAGACTGTTCGGTCTTGATGACGATAGCGTCGCTTTTCTCGCACCTGGCACCTGCCTTCCTACGCCTTGGCTTGGCGTCCTGCACTTCTGCCTGCGGATTCACCTTCTTCTTCCTCTTCCGCTCTACCTTTGTCCAAGAAGGGTCCTCTCCTTGGATCGCCCTGCTCTGTGGCTGCTGAGGGCCCACCATTGGTCGCAACCCCTTGTTCCCATCGTTCCGGGACGGGCCAGCCTTTTCAGGCCCAGCTTTCCGGGAACCCTGGCTGGGGTCCGACTTTCCGGCATTACCACCGGCTTTCGGGGTTATTATACGCCTGGCCTTGCGGGCGCCGCCAGACAGCTCCTCACCTGACGGCTGCCTCGCCCGCTTCTACGAATGCTTGTCACGTTTGTCACGAGCATTCGCTTCCACTCTCTTCGGACTACCCGCGAAGGAGAAGGCCTCCGTTTGTGTAAACTTAGACGCTTTCTCCTTTGCGGGTTCCGCCGCCGCTGCAGCCAGCAACGCGACCGCGTGCTCCTGCTTGGCCTCATCGACAGACGCTCTAAGCCGAAGCAAGGCCGTTTTCAGGTCCTTGCTTATATTCGACTTAGTTGTCGCAAAGTCGATAATTTTGCCAAGCTGCTGCTCAGCTACCTCTAATGCGGGCCGTCCTTTTCCTACTACTTGGCTGATGGCCCTCAGCAACCATGCTCCGTCCATAACCTCCGCCGGCTGGCTTGCCGTGGAGTGGACAGGAGCTCCCACGCTTGAGCTGCGTAAGCAGCTTCCAGCACCTGACTCCTCGCTTCTCCTTGTTGGAGACCTCATCAACCCGCTTCTTGCGAAGGGGTTGATCGCACTACTACTTCCACCTATGTCATTATTTTTTGAATTTTTGCTCATAATGTATTCCCACGAGTTGCACGAGAAAGAATGTCCACCACGCAAGAGCACTGCATTAACGCGGTAAGGGACAGCTTACTGTGGGGGGTGCCCAGGTACCCCACAGGCTCCGTTAAAGATCGAGCATCTTTTTCACCCCCTCGATCACTCATTCCTCGGCACGGGTCGCTTGACACCTTGAATTGGGGTTAGTAGTCCTATTCTTAGCCGGCAACTACGCGGCTGACTCGCAAGCGGGGGGGTGCGTCAGGCCCCAGGACATCCGTCCCTGCTGCCCCATCCGGCAGTGTTTTTTTTTTCCTTCTAAACCATAGGGGGATAAATCTGTTCATCAGACACCCTAACAGGAAGGTTAGGGTAGTGTGGGGATGAGGCCGTCTTCTACAATGCCGGTAGAAGCCAGGACTACTCTCTCCTCGACCCACTAAAACACATTCCTATGGTCGCCAAACCCTACGTCTCTCCGGAACCACCAAGAAGGTATTGCTTCAGAGAGGGGCTAGTGCATATCGCACCCTCAAGGTTAGCTGCCGTAGCCTAGCAGCAACGAACATCGATAACTCGCTCTGGAGAGTCCATCACGATAGCATGCTGGCGCTTAGCCAGTTTCCCGAGTGGTCCTCGCCACTCCCTTTGTCCTCGGAAGGCGGGCAGGGTCAACCCCGCCCGCGCCCTACTGCTGAGCGGACATCAAGAACTGATGCCCACGTGCAACCCGATCTGACCTGCCCGCAAAGGAAGGGTATCACTACCCTTCAGGCCCTATCAGATGCACCCGTAGGTTGCAGACCCCGACCCCCATCCGGCAGTGTTTTTTTTTCCTTCTAAACCATAGGGGGATAAATCTGCTCAACAGGCACCCTAACAGGAAGGTTAGGGTAGTGTGGGGTTGAGGCCGTCTTCTACAATGCCGGTAGAAGCCAGGACTACTCTCTCCTCGACCCACTAAAACACATTCCTATGGTCGCCAAACCCTACGTCTCTCCGGAACCACCAAGAAGGTATTGCTTCAGAGAGGGGCTAGTGCATATCGCACCCTCAAGGTTAGCTGCCGTAGCCTAGCAGCAACGAACTTCGATGACTCGCTTTGGAGAGTCCATCACGGTAGCCTGCTGGCGCTTAGCCAGTTTCCCGAGTGGTCCTCGCCACTCCCTTTGTCCTCGGAAGGCGGGCAGGGTCAACCCCGCCCGCGCCCTACTGCTGAGCGGACATCAAGAACTGATGCCCACATGCAACCCGATCTGACCTGCTGAAGGCAAGGGTATCACTACCCTTCAGGCCTTATCAGCTGCATCCGTAGGTTGCAGACAGCAGGGTCTCACCTACCCCGACCCTTGCCGGGGACCCCTTTCCAACCGCGGGCTCAGATCCAACCCAGTAGACTGACGCCACGACAGCACCGCTACCGGGACTTCCTCTCCGCGGCCACTTAATCGCTTTAAGGGTCGATCTCGACCGCAGGGCACCGGTATGACCTACGAAGCCGACTTCGAACCCCTGGACCACCTCTTGTACTGCATCTGGACTAGCCATTCTCCGAGTCCACGCGCCACCTCCTTTGTAGCTCCCAGACGATATGGGTGATAGCCGTTGAAACGGCATTCCAGCTAATCTCCTCCCTACACATTCTCTGGACCAAGTTGTCCGGAGTTGTGTCCTCCCCGCATGTGGCAAGCATGCGGTCACGCATTGTGCGGAAACGCGGGCACACGAACAAAACGTGTTCCGCCGTTTCCTCTAAACCATTGCACACTGGGCATTCGGGAGAATCCGCATGCCCGAAACGGTGTAGATACTGTCGGAAGCAACCATGACCTGTAAGGACCTGTGTCAGGTGGAATGAAACTTCCCCATGGCGCCTATTAATCCAACTATCTACCCTCGGTATCAACCTATGGGTCCACCTTCCTTTGGTGGAACTGTCCCACGCGCGCTGCCATTTGACCATAGAGGCCATCCTGACAGTCTTGCGTATGCCTCTTGTGCCGCGCATTTCGAAGCACTCCATGTCCTCACTGATAAGAATGCTGATGGGCACCATACCAGTAATGACACAGAGAGCGTCGTGTGACACGGTACGGTACGCGCTTGCAACCCTCAGACACATAAGCCTGTAAGTACTTTCCAGCTTCCGTCGGTAGCATTCAGTACTTAGCGCGGTACCCCACGCCGGGCCGCCATACCTAAGTATGGACGTAGCAACACTAGCCAGAAGCTTGCGCTTACTGGCGTACACCGCTGAGCTATTGGACATCATCCGGGACAGTGCCGCAATAGCTGTGGAGGCTCTTTTACAGGCATAATCGACGTGGCTACCGAAGGTAAGCTTATCGTCGATCATCACGCCCAAGTGCTTGACAGAGCGCTTCGACAGGATAGTGCACTCTCCTACACTGATCTCCGTCTGCTGCGCCGACTGCATGTTGTTCACAACCGTCACCTCTGTCTTGTGGTGAGCCAGCTCCAGTTTTCTGGACCGCATCCACGCCTCCACAACTTTGATCGAGTGGTCGGTAGTCAATTTCACCTCCTCGATCGTTTCACCGTAGACTTCGAGCGTAATATCGTCGGCAAACAACACCACTCCCACTGGGTACTCTAACCTCAACACCTCGTCGTACATGACATTCCATAACACCGGACCCAGGATGGAACCTTGCGGGACTCCTGAGGTTATGTGAAAGCACTTCCGACCCACCTCCGTGTCGTAAACCAGTACGCGATTCTGGAAGTAGCTTCCGAGAATCTTGTACAAGTACTCCGGTATCCCCAGACGCAAGAGCGCATCGGCAATAGCAGCCCAACTGGCGCTATTAAATGCATTCCTTACATCCAGAGTCACTACCCCGCAGAAGCGAATTCCCCTCCTCTTAGGCTCGAGTGCTTTCTCGGCGGTTTTTGTAACCGACAAGATAGCGTCTACGGTGGACCTCCCCTTCCGGAAGCCATACTGGTTGCTCGAAAGACCATTTAATCCCTCAGTGAACCGCAACATTCTATTGAGGATGATCTTTTCGAGCACCTTCCCCGCCGTGTCAATCAAGCATATTGGTCTATATGCCGACGGGTTTCCGGGTGGTTTCCCCGCCTTTGGCAATAGTACCAGGCTCTGCCTCTTCCAAGCTTCTGGGAAAACTCCCTCGTCCAGGCATTTCTGCATAGCAGACCTGAACATCTCGGGAGCTTCTGCAATAGCTACTTTTAAGGCCAGGTTCGGAACTCCGTCCGGACCTGGGGCCTTACCTACGCTAAGGGACTTAGCTATCCCCGCAAGTTCCACATCAGTGACCCTTTCCTCATCGCCAGCCCCGGTCCCCGGCTGTCCTACGAAAGGAGGCCAAGGACTAGGATCATGACGCGGAAAAAGTCCTCCAATGATCCCCTCCAACATCTCTGGAGATTGCTCTGTAGGAGCCATCACACCTCTCGTCTTGGCCATAACGATCCTGTAGGCATCACCCCACGGGTTCGTATTGGCACTCTGACAGAGACCCTCAAAGCAGGCCTTCTTGCTTGCTCTTATCTCGGTCTTGAGCGCGGCTTTTGCAGCGGCGAACACCACCCGCCGTTCGTTTCGCTCTTCCTCTGATCGTGCTCGCTGCATCCGCCGCCTAGCCCGTAGGCAGGCGCGGCGCAGGTCCGCAATCGCGTCGGTCCACCAGTAAGCCGGTGGCCTCCCATTTCTAGGGTGGACTCGCCTAGGCATGGTCGCATCACACGCACGTGAGAGCACCGCTACCAGCTCGTCGCCGTCTAAGCCGAGTAAGTTTCGCTCACGGCGGAGCGCTTCCCTAAATACCTCTTCGTCGAAGTATGATGTCTTCCACCTACGAGGGCTTGGCCTTGGCCTAGCCGCCTCTTCTTCTATCCGCTGTCTGCTGTTGTTGTAGTCGATACTGTATCGAACCGCCAGGTGGTCGCTGTGAGTGTAGCCATCATCTACTCTCCAGTTCGGACTACTTGTTAGGCCAGGACTACAAAAGGTCACGTCAATAATTGACTCCGCTCCATTTCGACTATAGGTACTCTTGGTACCGACGTTAGCCAAGTCGACATCTAAGATGGCCAGTGTTTCTAGCAGGATCTGACCCCGCTGGTTCGTGAAACGGCTTCCCCATTCCACAGCCCAGGCATTAAAGTCACCCGCTATTACCACCGGCCTTCGCCCTGTTAGCACGGTCGTTAAGCGGTCCAGCATTTGCGTGAAGCGCTCGATCGGCCACCGCGGAGGCGCATAACAGCTACAGAAGAAGACCCCGTTTACTTTGGCGACCACGAAGCCCTCATAGGTAGTAGACACCAACTCCTGCACGGGGTATTTACCCGTCGTCCATATCGCCGCCATTTTCCTGGTCCCATCCGAGGCCCAGTTGCCGTTGCCGGCGGGTACTCGGTATGGGTCCGAAATGATGGCGATATCCGTCTCCCACTCAGAAACCGCCTGACAAAGCAGTTGCTGAGCCGCATCACAGTGGTTCAGGTTCAGCGTTACCTGCACTGTGATTTGTTGCTCACTGCGGCTTTCTTAAAGGCCGGGCACCCTGGACCACCCATCGCATGTCTGTTTTTCGAGGTTTTCCCGGTACAGATCATGCATATGGGCGGACTCGTGCAGCTTTGGACCTTATGACCTTCAGCGCCGCATCGCCTACACAGTTTGCGCCTGTCGGGGCCTTTGCAGTCCCCGACTTGTGTCCTGGTTCCAGACACCTGAAGCAAACCTCAGGTGGCTCGTGGAATGTCAGGTGACATACACACCAGCCCACCTTAATACTCCCTACTTTAACGGAATTTTTAACATCCGCCACAGGTAGCTGAACCAAAGCTATCTGTGTCCCTGCTGGCCCTCTCCGTAGCTTAACGGCTGCGGCGGCCACCTGCACATCGCACTGTTGCCGCAGTGCCGTGACGAGCTCTTCCACTTCGGTGATCTCGTCAATGTCTTTGACCTTCAGAGTCGCCTCATGTGTCAGAGCCCTCACCTGCACACCTTCGCCAAGGACCTCTTCTGCCAGCCTTTTGTAGGCGGCGCCCTTGTGCTCCTTCTGGCGCTTCAGCTCCAGGATCATCTCGCCCGTACGAGTACGTCTAATACTGCGTACGTCGGCTCCAAGACCCTCAAGCTTGGCGTCGCTTCGCATCGTCTTCAAGACGTCCGAGTACTTGGACTGTTCCGTCTTGATGACGATAGCGTCGCCTTTCTCACGCCTGGCACCTGCCTTCCTACGCCTTGGTTTGGCGTCCTGTACTTCTACCTGCGGATTCACCTTCTTCTTCTTCTTCCGCTCTACCTTTGTCCAAGGAGGGTCTTCTCCTTGGATCGCCCTGCTCTGTGGCTGCTGAGGGCCCACCATTGGTCGCAACCCCTTGTTCCCATCATTCCGGGACGGGCCAGCCTTTTCAGGCCCACCCTTCCCAGCTTTCCGGGAACCCTGGCTGGGGTCCGACTTTCCAGCGTTACCACCGGCTTTCGGGGTTATTATACGCCTGGCCTTGCGGGCGCCGCCAGACAGCTCCTCACCTGACGGCTGCCTCGCCCGCTTCTGCGAATGCTTGTCACGTTTGTCACGAGCATTCGCTTCCACACTCCTCGGACTACCTGCGAAGGAGAAGGCCTCTGTTTGTGTAAACTTCGACACATTCTCCTTTGCTGGTTCCGCCGCTGTAGCAGCCAGCAACGCCACCGCGTGCTCCTGCTTGTGTATGGTGTAAAGTGTATAAGGCAATACCGGCGGTTCCAAGGATGGCCGCATTGCCTGCGGTGAGGTTTAGGGGTCAACCTTGAGACCATTCAGTTATGTCGGCATGGATTATTTTGGCCCAATTTTGGTCAAAGTGGGCCGCCGCAATGAAAAAAGATGGATATGCCTATTCACTTGCTTGACGATTCGGGCAATTCATTTGGAGGTGACACATTCGCTGACTACAGCGTCATGCAAAATGGCAATCAGGCGATTTATTTCGCGGCGTGGTGCACCTTTAGCGTTCTATTCAGACAATGGAACAAATTTTCATGGCGCAAACAACGAATTGCTCTCACAACTGGACCAAAATGATGTAGCAGAAGCATTCACCAATGCTAACACCAAATGGTTTTTTAACCCTCCGGAAGCTCCACATATGGGAGGCATATGGGAGCGAATGGTTAGATTCGTTAAAACTGCTTTGGAAACCATGCCTGCCTTTCGAAAGCCTACGGAGGAAACTCTAGCTACTGTGATAGCAGAAGCTGAGGCAATCGTTAGGCAGCACCATTTATTCGTAACGCTAAAATCGATATTTTTAGACCCCCCCCCTCCCCCCACCGTAACGCTTTTTTGTATGAAAATCCTTAAATTTTTGTATGGACCGTAACGCTCGACTGTATTCCCCCCCTCCCCCTAGAGCGTTACGAAATTTGTGGATGGCGCTTTAATTCTCGTCCGCTGACGTATGTACCTTTAGAAACCGAAGACCAGGAAGCGATATCCCCTAACCACTTTCACAGTTCAAATGGAGTTAAACAACCGCCAAAGGAGTTCACAGACAACGGCCTTTCTCTAAAGTATGACTACGAACTGGGACAAAGCTTGGTAGATTATTTCTGGAGACGCTGGACTCGTGAGTATCTGCCTGAGCTTACTCGACGTACCAAATGGTTTGGTGATGGCAAGCCGGTAAAACAAGGCGATTTGGTAATACTGGTGGATGAGAAAAAACGAAATGACTGGGTTCGGGGACGAATTTCTAAGGTGATTACTGCTTCGGATGGTCGCGTAAGACAAGTTGAGGTACACACGTCATCTGGGATTTTGAAACGAGCGGTCTCCAAAGTAGCTGTATTAGATATTACTAGCTGACCCGACGTGGCCAGCCACGTTAGCTAGGAAAAGATTGTTTTTAAGGTTCCAATCACACTTCTTCACTGCTACACTTTTTCACATAAACGTCTGTCGGTTCATAAAATACCTACTGCCGAATCTACTGGTCGTATGCATTTATATAGTAGAAAGGAGAGTTATAGAGATTTCCAGAATGCTCAGCTATTTCTGTAAAATTCTCGAAAACATTCCAGAATCTCTCTCCAGAATGCTTCTCTGCGTTTATTAATCTCCAGAAAGTTCTCGAAATTTTATGTAATTTGATGTTCCAGAACATCTCAAAAGGTCCTCTATTCTTTCTTGAATGATTACACAGCGTAACAAAAATCAACTTTTGGTTTGTCTCAAGACCAAACTTATGTGTCTCTGACAGATTTTGGGTCGCTGAATCCGAATCCGGGCTCAGATTTGCTCCAGCACGTCACAATTTTGAGGTATACCCCAATTTATAGGGCAAAATATGCGATTTTGGGCTTTTTTGACTGCCAGCCATTAAGCATGGAAATATTGTTTTTAAGCAATGAAAAGGTAAATTGGTCAATTAACCTCTAAATTAACGACTCATGCGAAATATTTCGTTTTACCAAATCATATTTGATAGATTTAAGCATTTTATGTTAGTATTTAAACTTGCATGCAACTTTTCGAAGGTGACTTGTATGGGAAATATCGTACCTAACTTAAATCGCTTAAAACTATCAAATTTGATTTGATAAAACGAAATATTTTGCATGAGTCGTTAATTTAGATGTTGATTGACCAATTTACCTTTTGGTTGTTTAAAAAAAAATATTTCCATGCTTAATGGCTGGCCGCCAAAAAAGCCCAAAAACGCATATTTTGCCCTATAAATTGAGGTGTAGCTCAAAATTGTGACGTGCTGGAGCAAATCTGAGCCCGGATTCGGATTCAGCGGCCCAAAAACTGTCAGAGACACATAAGTTTGCTCTTGAGACAAAAAATTGTTGCGCTGTGTTATTAACTTTAAAAGTTCTCGAAATTAAAAAAAAAAGTGTAACAGAACATTCCAAAGGGTCCTTCTCATTTTAGTAGCTTACAGAAAGTTTTCCGTATTTGGGAAAGTGTGATATTCCAGAATATCTCAGATGATTGTTTCACTCTTGGAACATTCAGTAACTTCCAGGAGGCTTCTGGAAATTTTATAGATTTTTATGTTCCAGAACATTCGAGACGGTCTTTTAATTGCTTTTCTTTTGCTTGTTTCCTAATTTCTATTAGGTTTTCTAAATTTTATTAGGTTTGATGTGGAGAACATTCTAGAAGGTTCTTTTCTAAACAGTTTAACAACTTAGAAGTAGTCATTAGAAGAGGAAGTTCTCAGTTACTAAATGTGATAGAGCTCATAGACAGAAGCTCATAGCTGAGAAGCAGGCTTTGTTCCAATTGGGATGTTACTCCAAGAAAAAGAAGAAGATGTTCCATAATGCTGCAGAAGGTTCTTCCCCTTCTTTTGAAGCATCCAGAAACTTCAAGGAGATTCTCGAAACTTTAAGAAGTTCAATACTCCAGAACATTCTAGAACGTTTTTTTTTCCTTTTTTTCTGGCACCTTCAGCAACTTCCAGAAAGTTCTTGGAATCTTTAGAATATTGATGTTCCAGAACATTCCAGAAGGTTCTTCTTATTATTTTTGTGAAAGTCAAAACACATACAGAAAGTTCTCGGTAATTTTTATAAATTTGATACAACTATGGCGAAACATTTGAACGAAACATTTCAAAGCGACAGACAGACAACGGTGGACTTTTATTTATATGATGGGTAAAATTGGTGAGGGTGACCAGTGTTACGGGTCGGGGCATGTTACTTTGAAGAGCCCCCCGATATAGCGAGACGAACAGTAGATGCACCCAATGCTAGCGAGTTAGGTGATAGGTTCGCCCACTTCTCCAGTGGCCGACAGAGGCGAAAAGGAAACGGGTAGAAGGCGCCATTTTGTAAGAGTCACAACAGCAGTGAGGACGCGTTTTTAGAGTTATTCTGTTTAACCGTTAATTATTTCTGTAAATAGCTGCGGAAGGAAGGAGAAACTAAAATGTAAGATTGTCGTGATATTTCATTGTAACAGTAACTGTAACCATTTATATTTCTTCTGTTATTCTGTTATAATCAACGCACCCCGGGCCGTGGCCAATCTGCGTTGTTTCGCTGGGCGATACGTCTACCAGTAGACTTGTATCTGCCCTATGCTAAACCGATTAGCATATCAAGTCCTTTCCACTGATGAGTAGGCTCGAATGTCCCGCCCCTCCCTATAACCCATAGGCCATAGGGGGAAATAAGGAGTTTCCAGTTTCAAGTATTGTATTGATTATGACACCAACTCTTTCTATTCCTTGGGAAAAAAATCACTAGACTTGGATTATCAGACTACTATTAATAATGAACATATGGTAAGTGGGGACAGGATGGGTCACCTAAGAAATGGATCCCTATAAATCGCATTTCTCTGTATTCTACCACGACTCTCAGATACACTAGTCAGCTATCATATATATAAAAGCCCAGAGTTGTCTGTCCTTCCGTCACGCTTTGAAATGTTTCATTGAAATGTTTCACCATAGTTGTATCACTTCAGAAATAATAAGATGAACTTTTTGGAATGATCTGGAACACCAGTATTCTGAAAATTCCAAGAACTTTCTGGAAGTTACTGAAAGCTCCAGAGGAAAAGAAGAAAAAGGTTCTGGAATTTTCCTGAGTATTGAATTTCTTCAATATTCGAAACGTTATAGAAGTTTCTGGACGCTCCAGAAAGAAGATGCAATAATATGAAACATCTTCTTTTTCTTTTTGGTATAACGTCCCAATTGAAACAAAGCATGCTTCTCAGCTTGCTAATTTTGTGGAAATTACTGAAAGTTTCAGAAAAAAAGAAGAACGTTCTGGAATGTTCTGAATTATTAAGCTACTCTAATTTTCTAGAACTTTCCGGAAGTCTCTGGAAGTTCTCTAACCCTCAGCATAATTTTGCTAAATACCCACGAGTTTACTACTCGGCTGTATGCGCTCCAAACAATAATTCACGATGACTGAAATGAAATGAAATATTCGCAGTTCCTGAGAAGCTTCTAGAAGTTGTTACCATTCCAGGGATTAAAACCCTGTAACAGTTAAAGGTGTGTACTTGGAAGTATACTTTCTGGCGTTTTGCATTCCTGAATACATGATAGTATGCCTTCTGGCGATTCTGATGAGTCCATTGCTGAATGAAATGTTTCGCATATTTACAATGGATTCTGAGGAAACTTGTGGAAATTGTTATTCCAGAATGCTCAAGAATCTCCTTGAGGGATGAACATTTTCTAAATCTAAATATGGGAGATCAAAAACGGCATATGAATCCAGGTGTTGTCTCCCGTCACTCTTAGCAATATTTGACTGAAATATTTCACGTATATTTCGGTGAGGCCTGCATGATATGATCTGAGTGTTCGAGATTGAAGTCGAATCGAAGTCGAAGAATTGAATTCGAAGAAACTCATTTTCTACCAGAACGTCAATGTAATTCGAGAGGTTTCTGTTCCAAATATGAAGACATTTTTCTACTTTCCTGGGCAAAGAGAAAGAAGCAGAAGAGAATAACTATATTCTAGAACATTGCGTATGACCCGGAGGGATGAAAATACTATTCATACAAATGTTCCAAACATAATGAAAATTTTCGGTTTGGAATACAAAAAAAAAACTTCTCCAAGAAGAAAAATAAGTTTCTGGAACATCATATATATAAAATCCCAGAGTTGTCTGTCTGTCCTTCCGTCACATTTTGAAATGTTTCGCTCAAGTGTTTCACCATAGCTAAAATAAATTTCTAAAAAATTCGAGAACTTTCTGGATTAAAATTTCAAAAGAATAATATTCTGGAACGATCTATTTCATTGAAATGTTTCACCATAGCTATTTAAAACTTTTGAAAAATTTGAGAACTTTCTTGAAGTTATTGAACTCTTCAGATATAATAATAAGAAGATCATTCTGGAATGTGCTGGAACACCAAAATGCTTAGAACTTCCGCGAACTATCTGGAAGGTATTGAAAGTTTTTGAAAAAAAGTATCCGTTCTAGAGTATTAAACTTCTTAAATTTTCGAGGTGTGTACTTGGAAGTATACTTTCAGGCGTTTTCATTTCTAGAACATTCTCCCATTCGATGGACAATAGTCGTCTACGGTCAAAAAGTAGATACATGGTAGAATAAATTCTGGCGCTTCTGGTAAGTCCAATGCTAAGTGAAATGTTTCACATATTTATTGATATAGGTACTGGTTTAAAAAATCTCCTTGATGGATAAAAATTCTTATGTTAGAAGATCAAAAACAGGTGCACCAAAAAAGGTCTGCATGAAATAAAACCCAGAGTTGTCTATCTGTCCTCCCGTGACGTTTAGCAAAGTTTTACTGAAATATTTCATGTATAGTGGAATGGTAAGAATAGCATTGTATGAACTAGAACAAAAAAATAAGGAAAAGAAAAAACAAAAAAAAATAGGAAGGAAAATGAGGTTTTAAAAACTGTTCCAGAACTTTCCACGAGTGCTCAAAATTTTTCTTTTTTTTTACAAATGTTCGAGAGGTTTCCGAGCATAATGGATAACATATGAGCATATTCAAAAGTTCTTAGATTGGATAACAAAAAACTTCTGGAGCTTACCAGGAAGAAGAAAAACAAGTATCTAGAAAATTCTAGAACACTCATCGGAGGAATGAATTGAATATGCTTTCCTTTCATAATTGGAAGAAATTTCCAAAAACATGGAAAAGAAGATATTCTAGGATATATTTCGAAGGAATGAAGAGACATGTCTCGGAATTGCGAAAACGTGGCTAGCCACGTAGGGTCAGCTAGTCATATATATAAAATCCCACCGTTGTCTGTCTGTCTGTCCGTAACGCTTTGAAATGTTTCGTTGAAATGTTTCCCAATAGTTGTATCAAATTTCTAAAAGGTACGAGAACATTCTGGATGTTTTTTGACTTTCCAGAAATAAAGAAGAACCTTCTGGAATGTTCTGGAACATCAATATTCTAAAAATTCTAAGAACTTTCTGGAAGTTCCAGAAAATAAGTAACGTTCTGGAATGCTCTAAAATATGGAACTTCTTAAATTTTCGAGAATCCCCTTGAAGTTTCTGGACGCTTCAGAAAGAAGAAGAAGAAGAAGAACCTTCGGCAGCATTATGGAACATCTTTTTTTTTCGGCGTAACGTCCCAACTGGGACAAACCCTGCTTCTCAGCAGTGTCTATGAGCTCAGTTATTAACTGAGAACTTCGGCTTCTAATAACCACTTCTAAGTTGTTAAACGTTTTAGAAAAGAACCTTCTAGAATGTTCTAGAGAGCATGAAACTTTATTATATTGCGAAAAGGTTATGGACGTTAGGGAACGAGCAAGGAACCAAAAAAGAACCTTCTAGAATGTTCTGGAAAATAAAAATCCATAAAATTTCCAGAAACCTCCTGAAAGATACTGAACGTTACAAAAGTAAAACAATCACCTGAGACATTCTTAATATCGCACTTCCTCAAATATCGAAAACTTTCTGTGCGTTACTGAACGTTTCAATCAGAGAAAGGAGAAGAACCTTCTGGAATGTTCTGTACGCTTTTCATTCTTAATTTCAAGAACTTTCTGGAAGTTAATGAAAGTCCAAGAAAGAAGTAAAGGGCCTTCTAAAATGTTCTGGAACACCAAAATTCATTAAATTTCTAGACCTTTCTGAATGTTTCAGAAGGAAGAATAATAATCCACGAAAATGTTTTAGATAATCAAAATTCTTAGAACTTTCGAGAAGTTACTGGACAAAAACAAGACAAAAACCTTCTGCAAACTTTTTTTAAATTTACGAAAAGTGTCTAGAGAGTTTGTGAACGTTCCAGAAAGAATGAAAAATGCCCTTTAAGAAGGTTCTGAAACAACCAAATTCATAAAATGTTTGAGAAATTTCTGGAAGCAACTGAGCATTCCAAATGAAAACAGAAAAAAATCTCTAGAATATTCTGGAGCATTAAACTTCCCAGATACTTTCCAGAAGTAACTGAATGTTTCAGAAAGAACAAGAAAACTAACCTTCTGGAATTTTCTGGAACAATTTTTTTAATGCCGATTATGTTCGGGGAGTTTGTTAACGTTCAAGAAAAAAAATGTAAAATGGACCTTTTGAAAAGTTCTGGAAAGTCAGAATTCATTAAATTTTGAGAACTTTCTGGAGATTACTAAACGTTCAAGAGAGAAGCATTCTGGAGAGAGATTCTGGAATGTTCTAGAAAACAGTTTCATTGAAGAAGTGTAACTGGAATTTTAAAAACAATCTTTTTCTAGATAACGTGGCTAGCCACGTCGGGTCAGCTAGTGATATAAGAGTATAAAAAGGTAATAAAGTTTGAAACCTGCGTCTTGACAAACAATTTTCAAAACATGACCCATCTTGCCCCACCTCATTTTAACGGGGGCAAGATGGGTCAGCTATAAGAAAACTCGATTTTCCTCCAACATAAAATACTATATCTTCTAGTTTTTCTCTATACATCTAAGCTTCATAGACGTACAGATTACATGAAGAAAGTGTTGAAACATATCGGTAGATTATTCTCAGAACAAGAAGATTTTTGTTCGGTAGCCATAAACGGAATTTTTTGAAGGAAAATTTAAAAAACATGTTCTCAAATTTTCAGTGCTCTCATCGCTTCGATAATGTAGGTCACAGAATAGCCTTTCCATGAAAAATAAAACATTTTCAAAAACTATGCAAACATACCGAAAAATTAGGGTGACCCATCTTGCCCCGTCTACACAATACACGTAGTTATTAGCCTGGTACACGGTTTATATGGGAAAATATAAAAAATGGAAAAACTCCAACTCCTGTATACTTTTTGAGCTCCATTTTGGTCCCATATCAACTGTGCAAAATTTCAGATCGATCGAAGAAACTATATTTTAGCGCCCGCCATTCTTAGTTTTTCATACGATTTACTATGGGGAAAATTTACCTCTTCAAAGAAAAATCGCTTGAGGTCAACCATTGATCCCTAAAAATAAGTCGTTGAATGATTTCTGTAGATAACTTCACGAGGAATCAGACCACCGAAGACCGCAAAGCGATGCGACATTCGTGGAAAAAGTTATTAAGCCTTACCCGATCGATAAAATGACGAGATTTTATTATTTATTGTTATTCCTTACGTGTTAAACAGCGTGGGCATGTCATTCGGTTTTCAGTCAATAACTTTTTCCACATGCCTTCGATCACTTTGCGGTCTTCAGATGGTTTGTTCCTCGTAAAATTTCCAACAGAAATCATTCATCGATATATTTTTAGGGGTTAAGAGGCAACCTGTGGTGATTTTTCTTTAAAAAGGTGATTTTCCCCATAGTAAATCGTATGAAAATTTAAAATGGCTGGCGTTAAAATATAGTTTCTCCGATCGAGCTGAAATTTTGCACAGTTGATATGGGGCCAAAATGGAACTCAAAAAGTGTACAAGAGTAAAATGTATTTTGGTGTCCCACACTAGTTATATGGAATGTATAGCATAAGGAGTATAACGAAAAAATATTTTATTTTTTTCTGTGCGAGGAACGTATAGAATTTTCAAAACAATATACCACTTTTTTGTGTATTCCCGTCGTTCATCTGGGAAAATTATTGAAAGATTCAAAACTTATATTGTGCGATTGAAAACGGTACTGACCCATCTTGCCCCCTGACCCATCTTGCCCCCACATACCATAATTGAGATACAAGTTTACATACACAATTGTAAAAGCAGTGTTAGATAGGACATTAGGGGGAAATACCTGTGTCCCATCCCAGGAAACCAAGGACCAAGGACCAAGGAGTGAGATTAACCTTCTTAGCAACGTCACTCCCACCGTTAATATTTCATATTCACGATACGTATACGGAACGGTTGGTACGAGATGTCCCCGTTCTTTGATTTAATTAACAATAACAACGCTGCACAGTAGGCCTGGCCGCTTTAACTCTTGCACTACATCTCCGATGTACTGCAAGAATTAATAATGACAAGAAAAATGATGGAATTAGTCGATTCTATCATTTTCCAGGATTCTTTCAATGAATGGCTGTGTATGTGTAGACTAGACTAGACTAGACTAGACAATTGTAAAAGCAGTGTTAGATACTTTAAAGTGAATTGAAAAATGTGAATAAGATAAATTGTAAACTATTTCGCGGCGACACGAATGCTTCAATAGTGTCATAAATAAAGGCGCAAACAAACAAATAATTGATATTGAAGTATATTGCATTATCTATTAGCGCAAAGTAGTAGAAAGAGTTGGCTGCCTGATTATAAAATTGCTGTACTTATCTTGTGTGTTTTGGACAAGTCCCGTTTGTGTTGGCCTTTAGGACACTTCTTGCTTCAAATCGGTCGTTTCTGGAATGGAAAGATAATAATTGGCCGCACAACTCCGCAAGTGGGCGGCCCGCACATCATATATATAAAATCCCAGAGTTGTCTGTCCTTCCGTCACGCTTTGAAATGTTTCATTGAAATGTTTCACCACAGTTGTACAGAAATAATAAGATGATCTTTTTGGAATGATCTGGAACATCAATATTCTGAAAATTCCAAGAACATTCTAGAAGTTACTGATAACTCCAGAAGAGAAGAAGAAGGTTCTGGAATTTTCCGGAGTGTTGAATTTCTTAAATATTCGAGACCTTCTAGAAGTTTCTGGACGCTCCTGAGAGAAGATGCAATATTATGAAACATCTTCTTCTTCTTTTTGGCATAACGTCCCAATTGGAACAAAGCATGCACCTAATTTTGTGGAAATTACAGAAAGTTTCAGAAAAAAGAACGTTCTGGAATGCTCTGAATTTTTAAACTACTTTAATTTTCGAGAACTTTCAGGAAGTCTGTGGAAGTTCTCTCACCCTGAGAAGCGTCTAGAAGTTTCTTACTATTTCAGAGATTAGAACCCTGTAACAGTTAAATGTGTGTACTTGGAAGTATACTTTCTGGCGTTTTTCATTTTTGAATACATGATAGTATACCTTCTGGCACTTCTGATGAGTCCATTGCTGAGTGAAATGTTTCGCATAATTACAATGGCTTCTGAGGAAACTTCTGGAAATTGTTATACCAGAATGCACAAGAATCTCCGTGAGGGATGAACATATTCTAAATCCAAATTAAGGAGATCAGAAACGGCATATGAATTCAGGTGTTGTCTATCTGTCCTCCTGTCACGCTTAGCAAAGTTTGACTGAAATATTTCACGTATTTCGGTGAGTCCATGATATGATCTGAGTGTTCGAGAGTTTCTACCAGAACGTCAATGTAATTCGAGAGGTTTCTGTTTCAAATATGAAGACATATTTCTAACTTTCCAGAGCAAAGAGGAAGAAGCAGAAAAGAAGAACAATATTCTAGAACATTGCGTATGACCCGGAGGGATAAAAATACTATTTATACAAATGTTCAAGAGTTTTCCAAACATAATGAGCCAAGGGCTGAAAGTCTCTTTAATATAGCTAAATCAATCAATCAAACATAATGAAAATTCTCGGCTTGGTATCCACCACTTCACCAAGAAAAAAAAAATAAGTTTCTGGAACATCCTAGAATATTCTATGGAGGAATCAATATGCTTTTTTTTTCATTATTGGAAGAAGTTTTCCGGAACTAAAACAAGGGAATGAATATATTCTAGGACATATTTCGAAGGAAGGAGAGGCCCATATAGCCGAGGCGGTAAACGCACGGGTATTCAGCATGACCATGCTGAGGGTGACGGGTTCGATTCCCGGTCGGTCCAGGATCTTTTCGTAAAGGAAATTTCCTTGACTTCCTTGGGCATAGAGTATCTTCGTGCCTGCCACACGATATACACATGCAAAATGGTCATTGGCAGAGGAAGCTCTGAGTTAATAACTGTGGAAGTGCTCATAGAACACTAAGCTGAGAAGCAGGCTTTGTCCCAGTGAGGACGTTACGCCAAGAAGAGGAGGAGAGGCTAATTTAAAAACTTTCCATAATAAATTAAATGTTCGTAAATTTTTGTTTAGAGAAATTTCTGAATCTTTCCTGGGCGAAGAAGTATGAGGAGAGGAAGGAGAAGAATATAAATTTGATTGATTGATTTGTCTTTATTAAAGAGACTTTCAGCCGGGCTGAAAGTCTCTCTAATAAAGACAAATCAATCAATCAGACTTTCAGCCCTAAGAGTATAAAGATACGCATGTTTTTGGAATATTCTAGAACATTCTCTGATGCAGGATATACTAAAAATGTTCGTCCGTGAATTTCCGATGAATAATAGAATGTTTAGAAGCTTTCTGTTTCTAATTCTAAACAATTAGGAACATTACTGTGAGAATCAGGAGATGAAATCGAAGATTCATGAACATTCTCGAACATTCATCGTATCAATCAAACGAATAACATACATATTTAAGTATTTTTCACAAATAAGGGGCCATGCACTAATTACGTTACACTTTAAGAGGGGAGGGGGGGGGGGTGTTTGTCATAACGTGACGACCCATACACAAATTTTTGAAGTCTCCTACAAAAATTCTGACATAGGGGGGAGGGGGGGTTGAAAATGGTCGATATTCACGTGACATAATTTGTGTATCACCTCAGCATATTTGAAAACTTTCTGTTTAGAATTCGGAGCCTTACATTGCAAAGAGATTAAGAAGAAGGAAATTTTAGAATACTTCAGAGAAATAAACATGGTTTCTGAATAAAGTTGTAGAAAAGCAAAAAAATGCATACCAACATTTTTAAGCCATCGTCATAATTCTCGGGATGGTGAAAACGTGGCTAGCCACGTCGGGTCAGCTAGTATTAGTATAATATTGCAATGATTGAAAATAATAGAGTAGGGTGGGGCGGGGCAAGATGGGTCACCTAAGGATGCATCACCATAACTTTGTAAATACAAATCGTATTGGTTTGTATTCGTCCGCTACTCTTCAATACACTAGTTAGCTATGCTAAAGTCGATAAAAAGATCATTAAACACAAAATATGATGTTAAACAAGCAGTTTTAAAAAGTGATCGATTTTGCGCCGTGAAAAAAGGGCGGGCAAGATGGGTCACCTTTTAAGTAATTCACATTTTCTCAACGAAAAACGTCAAAATATAAGATTTGTTTCGCATTCATGTATGCTCCATATCCATACTGAGTAAACAATAGCTACTAGTAAACATTTTATAAATTTATTTGGAATATAAAAAACTTTACGATTTGAGTGGTCCTCAGGCGACTTGAAAATCGATGTTTTCACTAAAAAAATATCATAATTATATGTTATAATTTTAAGCGTTCATTCCGCTTGATTGAAGTCAGTTATGAGATAGTCTTGTAATAAAAAATAAATAACTTTTGAATGCTACAAAAATACGTTCAAAATTGAAGGTGACCCATCTTGCCCCGCGGCCGTTTATATGGAGAATATATGGGATGTATCGCATAAGAAAAATGGCTAAAAACCATTTTATTTTTCATTTCCAATGAGAGTGAATAATTTTTCAATCAATGCCCCAAACTTTTGTATATTCATGCTGGTCATCTAACAAAATTATTAACATAATCAAAACATGAGTAATGCGCCCGAAAATGGCACTGACCCATCTTGCCCCGCGACCCATCTTGCCCCGCCCACCCTATAATTGTTAATCTATATGAATACTGCTACTAGTTCAGGTTTCTCACCCTCCACGATTCTCTAGATACTGTTATAGCGTATCTGTTGTAAATTTGTTAATAAGTGAAGCCTCCAGTAATTCAAAATTTAATGTAGCGAAGATCTTGAGTGGATAGCATTCATTGATAATGATAGTGATTATTTTAATATGGCTTAACAAAAATTACTATTCAAATATTTTAAATCGGATTCGTCAATAAAATTATTGTTCATAAAATAATTAACCATGCGAATAATAACATGATATAAGAGCTCTCGTGTTTCAATCAATGCTATCATACTATCTACCAAATCTTACAAAGAGGATTGAGGAAGTTATATAGATATTGGTTATATGAACTACTACTATTTACTATACATCTTCAAATGGATAGTGTAACTACAGAAAACTACAGAAGAGTTAGCGGTATTTGTATTATTGAAGTGATATACCCAATGGGTGCCCCAGAAATAAAAATCCATTAATTTGATTCAACTAGGAGTTCGTTCATAAATCACATATACTTCATGAGGAGAGGCAAAGTTGTAACTTCATGCAATTTTGGTTTTGCATGGACAAAATTTTATGGGGGTTCGGTCTATATGTTTATGAACGGACTCTAATATATGGATTTGCAGCATAGCTGAGCCTTTCCGTCATAAGACTGACGAAAACCAATAGTTTGTAATGAAATTGTCCACGTGGATTTGTAGTACAGTCATTGCACAATTATGGGTCACACACAATTAATAGTCACTTTTCACTTTAATAGATAAATACCTATAAATTAATTGCAAACTTTTGTTAGCCATTTTAATTTTTCGTTTATAAGTTGATTTGTTTTGTGTCACTATACGTATCGCACACGGGCTTATACGTCCAAATATACATATTGTCGATATTTTTTGTACGGCGCAAAACCATCTGTCAAAGTAACGCATCGATTTTGATTATCGGAAAGTGCGTGCGCTGCTTTCGTAAGCTCTGTAAAAGCGAGATTCAGTGATTTTCATGTGCAAAATGGTATCGTCACCAGAACAAAGGTATAATTAACGTACTAAATGTAGAAATTCATGTGACTGCAGCTAATTAAAGCTTATTTCAGGCAAAATTTAGGCGACTCATTATTGTGCCAAGGAACACCGAAAATCACACAATTCAAGCATAATTTTTCAAATCGACGTATCTAACTTTTTCACTGATCTGAGTAAATTCATGGTCAATGTTGACGACCATTTTACTAAAATAGTTTTTTGTAAAAAGAATTTTCATAAGTTTTTTCGTGCTTAACATCACCAGGGATATTGCACGCACTAGGTAAGGAACAAAACCTACTCATTCCATATCATTTTCACAATGAATTTTGACAAAAATACACATACACCGGGTTGGTTCCAGATACGTCATGCCAGATACGTCGCTTTTGTATGGTGCTAGTTTGGTGTATCTGTTACTTTTGATTTTGGCTAGATACGTCGTTTGGTTTTCTCATATATCAAAACGGTGTATCTATCAGTAAAGTTGTAAACATCAAAATAGTTAGATACGTCGTTTCGAAAAATATGCTTAGTTAAACAAATTAAGCAATAAATCATCAAACAGTGATGTGGGTTCTTCAATTTGCTTTATGAATCATGCATGCAGCAGTAAACCCGGATTTGTTTACATTCTCGAGTTACGTCGGATTGAAAAGTTATGCTTGAATTATGGGTCACTTTTTGTGCAGCATAATATTGACAGTTCTGTGTACATGGGCATTGCATACTTTTAGGCGTTTATCGGTGGTTGTTTTGAAGATTTTGTCCCAATTTTGAAAAATTGATTCCAAATCGTGAAAACAAGCTTTGTTAAGAGGTTTGAGACCAGTTTTAGATTCTACTATAGTTGATCTATCGAGAATAAGTGATTATTTAGTGAAAAAAATAGACAAAACATTATTGTTGAGCCGATTCCTTTTGAGTGACCCATAATAGGCAACAAATTGACCCATAATTGTTACACAACCAATTTTGACCCATTATTGTGGTTTTCATTACTCACCAACATTTTAGTAATTTTCACCGTCTATAGTGAATTTTACAATCAAATTGTAATATAAAACAATAAAAAGGAGTTTCAATGAAGAGAATATAAAATAAAAATAATGAAAGTGTTATTTTTGAATGTAAAACGATTCATATTATGAAATGATTGTTCCTTGAGTGACCCATAATTGTGCTATGAGTGTACTGAATCAATTGCTGGACATGACCC